>NW_008359442.1:7965392-8036224 GCF_000622305.1 Nannospalax galili | reverse complement strand
TTCTTTCTTTCTTTCTTTCTTTCTTTCTTTCTTTCTTTCTTTCTTTCTCTTCATTTCTGGAATTTAAATCATATCACCAATGAGGCAAAAGTAGTCTTTTTATGAAGGCTTGGTTTGCACATGTCCTTGTGAACAGAAATAAAAGCACCTTCAAGCCACAGAAACCCAAAGATGTCATGGCACGTAAGTCCAATGCTAGTCTAACCAAGGCTACCTAATGCATGAATACGTTTACACACTTACCCTTTATAAGGGCAGCATGTTTAAAGCATGACCCTAAGATCTGTAGAAAAAAGTTCATAAAATAAATATCTCACAGACTGCATATTCACAACCTAACTTCAAGAATCTCAACTTCCATAAACTTATCACAAATGAAGGAAGGAATTCAAGGAATTCCTTCAAAGACTGTATGAGGCTGGAGATCATCGGAGCAGAGGTGACTGTAAAACCACTAGGGACCACCACCTTGACTACTCAGGCTTATTCACTGTCATTCAGAAAAGTATTTGATGACATAGGCAGACCACAAAGTTCTTTGTTTTGTGTAAGGCAAAGGGTGAGAGAGAATTTCTAGAAGTTAATAAACATGTTATCAGTTTTCTTTCATTTTGCTCATAGCACCATGGAGAAATCACTGAAGTGCAAGAAACAAGATTCTGTCACACCAGGGCCCCACATTCAATGCTGCAAGAGAATGAAATATCGACAGGCTTAGGTGCAGTTCTCATAATTTCACTCAACTCAGAGGACTGATGGAAACACTCCTGGGTAACAGGAAAACACCCGAGGAAAGGAGAGAAAATGATCATTCTTTCCAATCTTCTTCACACCTTTTGATTTCTTATAGCTAAGGATACACATTTTTCACAGTGATTGAAGAGGGTGGTAGCATCTGTCAAATCTCCAGTGTCGAGACGTGAAACTCAATTTTAGGATCTCACTAGAGAATGAGAGCGAGAGGAAGGTAACTTATAATTTCTGCCAGTTAACTGTCTAGGAATAACTACACGAGATGAATGCTCAAGGAAAACACCATCTTTGAATTTCAAAAACTGAATCTCTCCATTTTAATAATATTGTCATGTGTAATTATAAGGGGGTTGAAAGTTTATTTCCTCTTCTGATGTCTTCCATTTTTCTCAGTCTTAAATACGTCTTTGGAGAGAAAACACAATCTTTAAAAGAAAATCGTATTTCAAAAAGCAGTAGAACCTCCTACTTTTTACACAATTTCCCATAATATGTCTGGATAACAGAAAATGAAACAAAATAACCTATAGTCTATAAATGGGTAGTACCATGCTGAATAGAAAAAGTAAAGAAAAGATTTAGAAGACTTGGATGGATACCCTCTGATTTTCATGACTGCCAAAATGATTTGCTGATCTCTAGAAACTCATTGATCCTTACAAGAAATGTTTTATAAGCACCCTAAGCAGACAATGACCTATGCCCTGGAGGTCTTCAGGATCTAGAAAGAGAAAGAGTGAAGGCATAGTCTTTCCCACCTTGTATTGACTTTATCCATATACAAGAGTCATGAGAAGAAAAGATAGGGTGACATTTGAGAGGCAGAAGAACTTACTTCTCAGGAGAGATCATCAATGCTAATGTAATTGATTTTGATCTGAAAAGATAGGAAATCTTTGGACATGTAGAGTGCAGAAGGAAATATTTTTTGAAAGAGACAGCATAACAAAGCCTTAAAAGATCAAAAGCCATGGTGTGCTAAGAAAAGGCTCATTTCCCTTGAATTGAGCAGTAGCTGGGGATGGAAAGATAGATTGAGGATTTAGGGTGTGTTAGGCTAAATAATCCCTATCTGAAATTTTCTAATCATAATATGTGGAGTTTGGCACTGTATTAATTTACTTCAGAAAGATTATCCAGGTACGATTACATTGAAAACCTGGAGTTGGGGAGGTTAGCCTGGGTTATGGGGTGTGCCTGCTACAAACACGAGGTTCTTTGCAAGTGAGAAAGGAGGATGCTCGAAGCAGAGAGATATGCCCAAGGGAGCCAGAAGTCAAACTGATTGAAGGAAAGCGCCATGAAGGAAGAGAAGCAGATGGTTTTCAGAAACTGAAAAACGCAAGGCTCTATCTTCTCCTGCATTACTTCCAGAAGGCATGCATCTCTGCTAGTCCATGTTGGAGTCCTAACACGCATAATTTAGGATTCAAAAGTCATTCCAGGGCCAGAGAGACAGCTCAGCAGTCAAGAAGACTGGCTGCTCTTGAGAGGACCAGGGGATTCCCAACACCCATTTGGCAGGTAACAGCCATCTGTAACTCCAGTTCCAGGGGATTCAGTGCCCTCTTCTGACCTCCACAGGCTTTGTATAACACAAGTACACTTACATACATGCAGGCAACACACTCATACACGTAAAATAAAATTTAAATGAATGCCTAAAAAATTCATTCCATCAAGAGAAACAACATTTTTGATAACTGTTAGTAGACAATGAAATACATTGACTGCACTGCATTGCATCATGAGTCACTGTTAATTCATTCTTTGTGGTGGTCCAACCTCTTTTCCTCATTCCTGATTACAATACTTACACTTAAAAAATTCTTTAAATAAAATACTGGTCAGCATCTACTAAGTTTTCAGGAAGATAAAAGTGCTATTAATAAAATATAGAAAATCCAAAATGGAGAAATGCATTTGAAGGCAAGATGATAGATTATTTTATGAACATGAATTTCAAATGTCAGCAGTCACCATGTTGGTGAATGTTGGGAAATGGAGATGCATGGCCCCTATATGGAAGCAAAGTCATATGATTTTTGGAAGGAATAACTAAAATTTATTACAATCGTTCATTAAATAGACTCATTAAAGTGTGACTACTTGCCATTGGGAAAATTTAAGTGGTTTACATTGACAAAAAGTGAACTATTTAGAATAATTCTTTGACATTATTGGAAGACACAATTTCATAGTAAAACTTATTATCTAAAAGGTCAATATCAGCTTCCCATTATTCCTATGCAAATTATAAGGTAATCTAGCATGAATGAATTCAGTGACAGAGAAAGTTTTTCAAAAAAGATTTATTTTTCATTTATAATTGTGTGTGTGTGTGTGTGTGTGTGTGTGTGTGTGCCTGAATGTACATATATATATTACATGCCTGCTATCCAAGGAGGCCAGAAGAGGGCATCAGATCCCCTGGAACCAGAGTTACCACTGATTGTGAACCACCTCATATGGGTGCTGGGAAGCAAACTTGGGTCCTCTGTCAGAGCCGCAAGTGCCCTTAATTGCCGAGCCATCTCTCCAGTCCAAAAGAAAAATACATCTTAAAGAAAACTATGTGGCCCAGTCCTGAGGTCTGAAAAATACTTCTAAAGGTGCATTAATCCTTCGACTTCACAAATGCTTTCTGACTTCCTCCAAGTGTAGAACAAGGATCTTAATTTTTTTGTTACCTAACCTAACCTCAACCTTTTACATTCCTACTGTCTGTTTTCACTGCCAAATCCTACCCTTCCCTTAGGCACTAGGCAATTACAGAGAACAGCGCTGTTATTTTTCCCCAAAGATACATGTTTTGTCTCCCGAAGTATGCATGGACTATCTTACAGTTTCATCCTGGAGTCCATCTCTGTAGATTGGGGTCAGCTGAGGGTACTGTTTGTCTGCTAACCTAAAGAAGCTGGGTGGCTGTGCTTGAGAGAGTTCACAGAGGGAAGACAGGCTTAATGCAAGGACAAAGAGAACAGCCCATCTTGGCTTCAAGAGTCTTCGGTTGGCCCAGATTACCACTACTTCAGGTATTTCTAAAATGCTGTTGTACTGTTTTTTCAAAGGACAGCCTGGTCAGCAGTGAGGTAACCGCCACTGGATTGATGCTTGGCAATCAAGCAAGAAACATTCAAAGGCAGCATGGCACTACAATTCTACAGTTTCCATTTTCTTTCCTGAAATGCAAGCCTTGCAAGTCAACCCTGAGAGTGAAGGCAGGCTAGATTAAAACCTTCAGCTGCTGTAAAGGGAAAGATGATGGATGGTTCCCCCCCTTAGACACTGGGTGCCACTCATTTCCAGGGAACCACACTCACAAATGAATCTGTAAGTGAAGTTTCCTAAGTTGAACAGAATGTTTAACAACTGGTGACCCCTGAAGTTGTGCAATAATGAACATGGCCTTCACCATTTGTAATTTTTATAACTGGCATGCACACAAGCACATATTTAATGGCAAAATATGCATAAAACACTTTTTAAAATAAAAAAGAAATTGGAACATCTATTTCTTTTGATGCCCAAAGCATACATGAATTGAAGTCTATTTCTTCATGCAATGATTAAAAGGAAAAAAGAAGCAATTTGGGCTGAAAAGCATTCAAAAGTGCATTATTCACTTTCCTACCTTCTTAATCAAGGGACACAGAACATAATTCAACCTTTTTTATAATAACATGGTTTCATCGTTATTCATGATTACCCCATGCTGCTATTACACAGCGGGTCCTCAGGGACCACAGTTGAATACTCAGCTTCCTGCCTGCCTTAGTTATTTTTCTCATTGCTGTGACAAAACACCTGATGAAAAGTATCTTAAGGAAGGAAGGGTTTATTAAGGCTCACAGTCGGAAGGGATGCACACAGCCCATCACGGCGGGAAAGCACTGCAGCGTAACATGGGGCAGCTAGCTGATGCCCACAGTCAGGAAACAGGGAGAAGCTGGTACCTACTTACCTCCTTTCCTCCTTCTATTCAGTTCAGAATCCGAACCCTGGAATTGTATTCCACTCCATGTTTAGGTCTTCCCACCTCAAATAGCTTAATTTAAAAACTCCCTCAGAGATATCCTCAGAGTATCTGTGAAGTCGTTTCCACAGTGATTTTGACAGGCAAGAGTAACCATCACACTGCCTATATACAAGTGTCTTCGCTGTATTTTTTTTTTCCCATTGCTGTTCAGTGCTTCATACAGATGCTCTCATTTTCGCCCCGTGATTACAGTAACCATCACACTGCCTATATACAAGTGTCTTCGCTGTATTTTTTTTTTCCATTGCTGTTCAGTGCTTCGTACAGATGCTCTCATTTTCGCCCCGTGATTACGCGTATAGACGGTCTTTCCTTTCCTTTTACTACAGTCCTCTGCTTGCATCACTCTCGCACAATCAAAGTGAGCTATCCCCACTAATGAAAGCTTAGCTGAAGTATCGTTCTCAGGTCTTTCCTTTCCTTTTACTACAGTCCTCTGCTTGCATCACTCTCGCACAAAGTGAGCTATCCCCACTAATGAAAGCTTAGCTGAAGTATCGTTCTCGAGGATTTTAGACCAATACTTCTCAAAGGTCACTGTGCTACAATTAATCTTGTTAGGATGCAGTTTCCACAGACTCTGAGGGAATTAAAATCTGATGTTTCTGACCGCATCCAGGATGGAGATTTCATGTTGATCTTTTGACTAAAGTTTGAGGAGCAAGCTATTGCATACTCACATGTTTGAGAAGAATCATAAAATCATAGAATCACAAAAGCAAACTGCTCTGAGGAAAGGTTAAGGTGCACTTTCCCATACCTAAGTCCCACAGATTTATAATATAGACTGTACACTTGCTATTTACAAACTTACCTCCTTCTATGTGTGTGTTCCCTGGCCCCACCACACAAACACATTTCCCCATCTACACCAGTGTAGAACTTAATTTCTGTCTTTCTTATGAAGTTTAGATCTTCAAACATTGTTATTCACATTTAAATCCAGGGCAACAATCATCCCTGGAGAAGGACTAAGTTGTACATGCTTATGTTTCCCTTGACACTATGTTTTGCTAAACATGGTTGTTGAATAAATGTAAAGATAAAAGAATTATGAGCTGTAAAGTTATTTCCATATATTTTCAGAATTTTGTTGTGCTAATTTATTAGGTAACAAATTAGGAAGTGAAGCAACATTATCAAATGTATCATTGTGTGCTTCCTGTTGCTCTACACACCCCCCTCACTTACTGTCCCAACCACCACACAAGATAAACTCACAGAGAAATTTAAATGTGCGTGCTCTTCATACCCTAAAATCTTTTTTCAAGGAAGGGTCTGGAGTTAATTCATACTAAAATATACATGATAGACTATAGCTTAAAAAACTAGTGACTAATCATACCTCCACTTCTCATTGTTATAACAAATCAAATTCTAAAATGAAATATAAGGAATGAGGGTATTAAGACTTTTAGGCTGTGAAAGATAAAAACCCTCTTTTGAGTGCCCTCGAGAAGCCGCAGTTTTCCAGCACCAGAGCTGAGTTTCTCCATTTGATAAATGGTTTCTGGTTAGATAGGTACAACTAATATGCCCCGAAGACACCCGCTAACGTGTTAAGCTGTAAACCAGTCAAGGCTAAGGCAGGACAAACCCAAAAATCAATGTGGCAGCTCATTTAAATCCACACTGTACTTCTCTCTCCAAATGGCAGATATGATTTATTATGCAGATGCAGTTAAGAAATAATAAAATTAGAACCTACTTTCCATCAAACAACTGTGTAATGAAAAGAAATGGAAATTGCCTAGGCAGAGATGATTCAACTAGTTAGGTCACTTTATCAATGAAGGATGACATCATGCAAGCTTTGGATTAATGTAATGCAATATCCATTTTACTAATTTAATCCATCACACCAATCTGCTGTTTATGCCACACCTTTAATTAAGCCAGTGTTTACCAACATGGAATTCTTAATGTAATCCAGCACAGGTACTCAGAGGGAAAGGCAAAGCATAAATTGATGGTCAACAAGAGATAGATTCATATGAAGCTACTCTGTATCAAACCAATTTCTGAAAAATAAAGAACAAGAAGCAAGTGACTCTAGATAATACTCCACAGAGCCAGAGGGATTTCTCTCAGTCACAGGATATCAGCATGAGGAAGGCCACCTACAGGATGTGTGGATTTGCTGTTTCTGACCTCCTCCTCCCCAGATCATTCACTGGGAAATGTCTGGAAGTCCTTCAGAAATCTGAGCAGGGCACACCGGAGCCATGGTGCACTCTGGCTAGAATGCAGGGCAGACAGCTACCAAATTAACTTCCTGTTTGTTTTCCCAGTCATCTTGGGGTTGCTCGGCTGTGAAAGTCAGACAATAATGCCTTGATTGTACATAAAGTAAAAGTCATAAAATTGTACTTTTCTTCCTTCAACAAAACAACCCCAACAAGATATCACATTTTTCTGGAAAAAAAGGGGGATGACGATAGGTCCTGCATGAGTTTGCCTCACAACTCACAGACGCAATCACCATAAGCTCAGGCTTTAGAACCAAAGGATTTAAGCCTGATACCAAGAAAGCATAGCCAAGCTGTTCAGCATTTCTAAGTACTGTATCCTCCTTGTCACAAAGCACAAATGGCAATTTTTTTCATAGACAGGTTACAGGGTAAATAAAATACATTTATAGATTGTTTAACAATTGACCACTCAATAACTAATAATCATTAATACTTCCATGGAAGACATCCATGGTCAAAAGTAAACTGTATGACCGACCTTCGGTGCATCTGAAAACTAAGTGGAAGAATTGGATGTATACTAACATTCTACAGTCATCAAAGGGTTAAATGAATCAAAGCACGTAAAGCACTTAAGAGGTACTGAGGTAAAAGCAAGCTGCTATCAAAGAAACATTTAATGTGTTAAGATAGACTATCTGTCATCTGCATGTGCATCCCTCTTCTAGTGCTGATGAGTTGTGTGCTTTGAAGAAGCCACTTAAACTATTTACCTGTTTCCTCATCCGTAACATGAAAATAATAGAAGTTATTTATTAGACTGCTGTGAAAATTATTAGTAGATGTTAGAAACAAGACTAATCAATATATCCTAAGCTCTATTTAACAATCACACATTTTCATAGCACACATATTGGTGCAGTTTGACCTCAAAGTGCTTGCCAATTACTTCTGCTACTCATGCCATTTGGAATTCCCTGCCCCTTGAGTGGGGATATCTGACTGGTTTTTGGCCAGTATTAAAGTGTCACCTCTGTTGTTAGTTCACACTTTAAAGACTGTATATGAGATATCTATCAGAAGGACACTTTCCACTGGCCTGACAAAGGAAGCTACTAGGACGCCAATTGGTGATGGAAATGGAGAGTCTCCGGGAGCTGTGTGCCTCAGTCCTATGGCAAAAAGAACTGAATCCCGCTAACAGCCACATACGCTTGAAGAGGATCGTAAGCTTTCAAAAGGGGAACATACTGCTGCCATCTTAGGAGAGCTACATAGTCCTGAGTGAGTCATGTAGACAATTATTTTGTGTAGACGAATGCCAAATTCTTATATGAACACGAATTTGAACTGTCAGGGGTCACCATATTGGGTGGACATTGGGAAATGAAGATTCACATCCCCTATGTGGAAATAATTTCAAATGATTCTTGGAAGAAATTACCAAAATTGATTATTATAGTTCATTCATAGAATCATTAAGGTGTGACTTAATCATTAAGGTGTCACTAGGAAAATTTAAGAGGGATACATTGATAAACAGTGAACTACATAATAAAGATATTTTGACATTGTTGGAAGAAGTAATTTCAAAGTGAAATCTATTGCCTAAAAGATCATTGTTAGGTTGTCTTAACCTTTATGCAAATTTTAAGGTAATGTACTATGGATGACCATCATGTTGCAGGAGTGAATTCCTCCAACCGAATTGCTAACCCACAGTTTTCCTGTACCATGTCTAAAAGTCCATCCTGATAAACTGCTTCTGGTTGGATAGGAACAACTAATGTGCACAGAAGACACCCACTAAAGTGCCAGATGTAAACCAATCAAGGCTAAGGCAGAACAAACATAAAAATCAATGTGAAGCTCATTCTAAGGACTCCTTATCCAGGACACCAGAAGGTAAACACACGTGTTGATCAAGCATTAACAAATGTTCCTTGCAACATGTTCCCAATACAATATCAACATTTAGCCTTTCTTATAAAATTCAGAGAGCAGGTAAGGAAGATGCATAGACATGTATCTTTGTAGTTCTTAAATCTACGTTTCTTACATCTAACTGTACTATGCAATGTGGGTGCAGTGTTCAGTTCAGGCTGGAGTATCCTGGGTTTACTAAAGCCAGTGTAAGTCTACTATGAAATACTACACTGAGTTATACATCTGGGCTGTGTGCCTCATCTGTATCTTAACAACTTCTGCCTTTCATGAATGGCAAGAGTATTGGAATGCCAGGCATGCTTACTTTTCCAGCTCCAGATTCCAGTTTTGAATTTTGGTGACAAGGTAGAAATGAAGAAAGTCGTTTTGAGGACAAGAATAGGTAATATAAATATTTGTTCTTTAATGTATAAACTTAATAGGAATTGCTGACAAAATATCCTGCATATTACTGACTTTGTGACCACTTTTATTATCTTGTCCTTACTTGTCTACCCTTCCGGAAAATAGGAAGGGAGTAGAAAGGTCTATGTACCAGTCTGGACTTGGGTTCTGGTTGGTTGCATGGCTGAAGATGATAACAATGGGTTAACACAGCTCTGTGCTTAGTGACCTCAAAGGGCTGGTGCTGGGGGGAAAAGATGAATAATACTCAAGATGAAGTTCTAGAGAGAATAAATTAAAGTTAGTAATGTTATAAAATCTTGTGGGAAGCAAACAGGAATCTACACAAGCATTTCAAAAGTTGCAAGATTTTTATATCACCATAAGCGATCTCCTATTTATTTAAAGCATGAACCTGCTGATGGTTTATAGTTCCAACAAGAGATCCATGGATTTGGAGGACTGGAAATTACATCAGCTTTTCTTCTTTTAGTCGAAACTTGTGTAATAATAGTAACGTTTGTTGAGTAGAAGTCTGAGTCTGTGGAAGGATTCTGGTACCCTGCCCACTGATACTACTACTCAGAAGGTGAGAGTAGAGAGGAGGAGAAAGAGGCATGAGAACTAACATAGGAAAGATGCCTGTTGGCAAAAGGCAGGAAACCTTCCCCTTCAAAACTAGATCAGCCACACCCATGACCTGTGTATGTGATCTACAAATGGTCTCTGGGTTTGTGAGCCCTGTCCCAGCTCTCAAGCCCAGTTCCATTCTCAGAAGCCACTCTTTCTGTTCCCTAACAAATTCTCTATTTCTCTCACTATCCTTGCGTCTCTGCTCCAGTTCTTTATTGTGGGACACAAGAACCTGGAAATCTCAGCAATTGCTCTCTGGACTCTAATCCAAGCCTATCACACAAGAGGCACAAGAGGGGCTATCGGCAGAAACAACAGGAAGCCACACATTTCCTGATTCTAATTCTAGTCCAATTCTTTTAATTTATGCATGAGAGATCAGAGGCTTGAGGAGGAGAAATAGCTTGTTAAGATTATAAAGCTAGTTGCTTTCAACTTTGGGACATAATTACAAAAGGCAATTTGTACATTTGCTTATTCCTGTTAAGTATCTCTATTCATAATGCTAAACATGAATTTTTACTACTTCAAAAGCTGTTTAATTTCTTAAATTTGTAATGTCTGTTACCTGTTGCCTGTATAAGGAAATGAGTGGCTTATCTTGTCAATGTAATATTTATTCTTGATTCCTGTTGTAGCCATTTCTCCTTATTTGAAAGTTGATAAAATCTGTTGCAACCTCCTTGGAGCTGCAAAGCAGTAACTCAGAACAATTTGCAGAATATTCACTATAAATGGGCCTAGGAACCCTTCTTGAAAACTGATGTGCTTTTTGCCCCCATATGTGTAACTCGGCTTTCCCAAAGTCTCTTATAAATTTCAAAGTTATTTATTACGTTTTTACAAATCATGTTTTAAATTTCTAAGCCATAACATTGTGACTTTTCAGCTTCATAGCAAAACAGATATCTTCAACACTCCATCAGAGTAATAGGTAAGAGATGGTGGCCAATTTCATAACATTCTTCTGGATGTGGAATAGATCAAGCATTTCCAAGTTATCCTAGACAAAATCTCAAAGACGTTATAATGTGTTGCCCCTTAACTTAAAAGACACCCACTTTCAATTAGAAATATTTGGGAATAAAATCTATTTGGAGAAGAGAAGTGTATAAAGCAAACACAATGTAGTACCATTGGTTTGTGGTCTAAGAACAAGGCCACAGGGTCTGAAAAGGTGGGTGGGTTTGGTAACTGTTACTCGTGTACAAAGTTGATGTTGGTGGTGAGTGGTAGAGAAAGGTTGGAGGCAGAGTGAGGCAAGGTCAGAGCACAGCTGGCTCAGTCAGGGTCTTCAGTTCTTCTTAAGCTCTTGTTATTCTGTGATGTCTGTGTCTCAACATACACACAGACATGTATGTATAAAAGTAAGACTGGCTATCTAAAAATCATAGTACCCATCTGTGTGTAATCACCCGGCCATAGAGATTGTTTTTCTGTATGGTGGTTGCTGTGGTTTCTTTGAGGGTATCTGACACATCAGACTTCGTGGTTGAAAAAAATGGGCTTTTAATATTAAATCTCATATTGTTTATTTAGATTTTTTCTGTGGACATGCAGAGAATTATTTGAGGCCATCTCTCCTTTATCCATCTTCCTTCTGTTGTCTCTTAAATCAACAATCTGAAGATAGGCTGAGCTAACACACAGTATCCATTGTAATACTATATCTAATAGGACACCCTGAATCATAGTCTAGTCAGAGAACGTTATGTGCTGAGCTTCCATCATCTGTCTCTCAAGCAATATGGCTGATCATATTCATTCTTTATCATATGCATGCAGTTCAAGTACAAATTAAACTAACATATCTCTTCAGAAGAGACAGGGGAGGCTAAAGGCTGTTGCTCATCTCATCACTAAACTCAGGAAATCTTTTCTAAATTCCACACATTATGGCTTAATGAGCTGATTGTTTAAAGGTGAAATCATAAGCACACTATAGTTTAGAACACAGTCTATTGTCCTACAGACAGGTGCTATAAAGAGAGTAATGAATTACCAAGTGCCAGGTCAAAGTGATTCTCATACTATGACTATCCTCTGCAAAGAGAGCAGGGATCTTGTAGGATCTTGTAGGAGGGAGCCAGACTATACAGACCCAATGCTATGCAGAACAAAGAAGACCCTGTGGAAGCAGAGATTATCTTAGGAGAGATTGTTTTCAGAGTTGGAACCTGCTTCCTAATAGGTGAGAGAACGGCAGCCTCTCCACTTCTGAGATGGCTCTGACTGTTTCTCTTGTTAGCTTATGGCTTTTCCACAGCCATTACTAACATTGCCAGTCCACACAGTTATGAGAGTCTCCTCACTGGAGTGCAGGCCCTTCAGACTTCACACTACTGAGTGTATTATTTACCCCTCTGTGCCCTCTCTCTGCCAGCTGTTCCTTGAATGATCCTGTGGTTCCCCTGTTCTTTCCCAGCTGATCTAAGTTGCTCTCCTCCCTGTCTCTGCCTGTTGATAGGTGTATCTTTCAAACACAAAGGAAACGTCCTTCCCTGCAATGAGTACTTGGAGCCCCCCTGTTCTTTCCCAGCTGATCTAAGTTGCTCTCCTCCCTGTCTCTGCCTTTTGATAGGTGTATCTTTCAAACACAAAGGAAACGTCCTTCCCTGCAATGAATACTTGGAGCATGTAATTTTAGCCTTTTCTGTCATGCAACATATTTATGACGTTGCTAAAAGAATATTAATTTACTTAACTATTATTCATATAGTGAACTGTGTTCTTGGTTGAAAGCTCTGTACAGGGATAAATCTCACTTTATGTCCTGTCTCTGAGATTGGGCCATATACAATATTGGTAATAAATATTCAGTAAAAGGTTGTTCAAAGTAAAACAAAAGACAAAATTTGTTGATAATCAGCCACAGTTTACGAATTAGGATACACTGAATATTAAAGCTACCATAGTGGAGGGCATATCAATGTCTATGAAAATGCCAAAGGAAGTTTTTTTGCTTTTTTATTTTAAAATTTATTTATTGTATGCGGGGCATGTGTATTCATGTATGTGTGTATGTATGTGACTACACGCACCACAGCACACATGCAGAGATTAGAGGACAACTTGTAAGAGTTGCTTCTTCCTGAGTTCTACCATGTGGATCCTAGGGATCAAACTTAAGTCCTCAGGCTTGGCAGCAGGTCCCTTTACCCACTCACTGAGTATTTCACAGATCCCCATAGGGAACTTCTATGCTAAAAATGTCATGGGCTACTGACCTTGAAAGTTCTAGCTTTAAGTTTCTGAGCTTTCAAGGGAAAGAAAATAAACAACAACAATAAAGCCTGAGTAATTAAACACGTAAAACACGTGAAAGAACACAGATGAACAGTAACATATTCCTTTCTGCATCCAAAAAAACTGAGACTCAAGCCAGCCTTAATGAAGCAAACAAAAACATCTTTAGATGAATCTCAAATGCCTTCATTTTATTAAGACAAAGTGTTGGGAAGTAGTCTGTTTTAATGGAATGAGTACAATTTTATAAACTGAACAGAAAATAAAACTATTTATTATTCTTATTTTTAAAGTCTTGTAAATATCTAATATGTACAGGGTTATAAATTTATAACTACTTTGATTTATCTAAGAAGCTTCTTTAGTTTTGAAAAATGTTACTCTAACTCTCACTGTCATCAACATAATGTGAACATTCAATATGATGGCTTGAATATGACCTGACATTCAACAGTGCAGTGAAAACCTGGTCTCTAATGTGGTGATGTGAGAGGGGGTGGGGCTTTCAAGGGGTAGAACCTACTGCACAATGGGGACACTACTGCACGGTGGGGACACTATTTCTGGAAGGAATTGAGGCAGTTCTTAGGAGTACCTGAAAGACTGAACTATTATAAAAGATCAATACTGGCCCCTCCCTGACCTCTGGTGTCCAATCTTGCCACGTGATCACTCTCTCTCACACATACTATGAGACCATCTGTCACATGCAAAGGGGACCTTAGAGCTGAGTCAATGCCAGTACCATACCCTTCAACTTCCAGAACTGCAAGCTAAATGAACATCACTTTTTATGAAGTATTCAGCTCCAGATACTTTGTTGTAGTAACAGAAAATGGTACAGTATACTCATTTTTCTCACTAAATAATTCTAGCTTAGTTTTTTTTAGACATTTATTTTACTTTGTGTGTGTGTGTGTGTGTGTGTGCATGCACGTGTGTATGCACCATAGCATGCTTGTGAAAATCAGAAGACAACAAGCTGGAGCTGTTTTTCTTCTTCCATCATGAGGTCTTCAAGAAAGAATGGTGGTCACCAGGCATGGTGGTAAGTGCTTCAATTCACTGAACCATTTTTGCTGACCACAATTCTAGCTTTATTATGAAACTTAGATGCTAGACCCAAGAGCAGACGCAAGAGCTCTATCAAAGATTGGATGAAAGAATTTATTCTCTGTAGATCTGAGTAATCATCACTAAGACAATAGGCAAGGTATTCACAAAAAAAGAAACTCACTCAATTGTATTTCTCCAAGTAAATAGATATCATTCAAATAAGAGGTTCAATTTTTTAAAAAGTATTTTTACATATATATATATATATATATATATATTTCACCTGCATGTATGTGAGTGCATCTGTGTTATGTAATGCCTGTGGAGGCAATAAGAATTAACTCCAGTACTCCCTTGGTACTGGAGTTAGTGGTGGTTGTTAATCACCTTGTAGGGGCGGGGAACTGAACCTGGGTCTTCTGAAAGAGCAGCCAGTGCTCTTAAGCATTGGTTCTCACCAGCCAAACTTCAACATTTTCAATAAGCACAAGTTTTCTACGTTAGTTGAATTATGATGACACATGTTAAGCAAGAGACATTGGTCCCCCAAATATCAGGTGGAAAGAACAAAATTCAGGTAATGGGAAGAACATGTGAGGACTGAATGCTGTCCGGTTTGGCTCTTCTGCATGTTCTTTAGGGTAATTAGCTTCCTTTGGGTGGGGAAAGGGTCATGGTTAACAAGTTTGAAAGAGGAGAGAAAACTTGGAAGTCAAGAGTGGAAATACACTGAACTGAATGGGAAACTCCTTTAGGGAGAATGAAGTGCTTCCTCTAATTCTTTCCAGAAGTCCAGAGAGAGACTGTAAACACCACGCAAGACACACACATGGTAACTCTGGCTAACTGGTGATATTCCCTTACAACTCTGAAGAGCCTGGCATAATTCACCTTTCAATATCCTGAATATGAAAGAGAGGGAAAAAAGGCTCTCTGTTCCAGATTGTGGAGTTCTCTTTCTGGACTACTTACTACTCAACAACTTTCCTAGCAGGGACAAGTTTACTCCCCCAAACTAGAGCTACCTTTTATTAGGTGTGTGTGTATGGGTGGTGTCAGAATTGCCAATTTTAATGATGATGTTTTCAAGGGAGCCTACACGTTTCAAAATAAAATAGTAACAAAATAAAATAAGTGTGTCTGTAAGCTTGCAAATCTTAATGAGTCAGAAAACCCATGATGATCGCAATCAGAAACAAACAACTAACAACTATTATCTTTCCCAAAATGTTTAATTAACAACTCTGAGTTTAGCTGGGTTCTCCTGCACAGTTTTTTTCTTTTTTTCACAAGTTTTAGACATAAGAGAACAGCACTGATGATGACAGTCAGAAATGTATAACTAGACTTTACCACAGCCAGAGGAATGATCACTGTCCTAAAATCCCTACTACTCCCACCTTGCAGTCACAGCACAGGAGGTTTTACTAAAGACGCCAGACTGAGAAGGTTCACACTCAAAGAACATCAGAGGCAGGATTCTCAAGTTTCTATGTTCACTCAGTTATATCAGTGCTATAGGCACGGTACTACTGAGCCTCAAAGCACAAAAAATAACTTGCTTGAAACTTATTTGTTGTAGCAGACACCCCAACTTCATGTTCATGACTGTCACAGCCACTGCAAGCTGTCGTTCATGGCTTTTATGTGTTTCCTGAACACTCTGCTTCCTTCAGAAATGCAAAGAATCCTTTCAAGAATTATATGCCTGTATAGAGAAAATTGCTATTGTGTACAATTAGCATATTTACTAAGGTTTGTCATTACTTTTGGTAATTAAATTGGTACAGAGACATATCCAATTCAAGAAAATTGCACAGTACAGTAATATAATCATAATGGTCGCCAGACAATTATTAAAATATACCAAATTCTTCCTTACAGTAAAAGTATTCACAAGAGTAGCTTCTGAATAAGGTCTTTGCAATGCTTTCTATTTAAATATGCTTTTTTTGTACAGAAAATTATAATTACATTTGCATAACTACTATAATCAATCTAGATTTATGGTTTAAATTTTTATTCTCTAAATTACTGTTCTTTCTAGGACTTGAGGAGTTCAGAGGCATATCCTGAGTTTGTGGATTGTTATTTTAATTTGTAATGGATGAAATATATTTTATACTATCTTTACATGAATAAAACATTCTAAGAACATAATACACAATAAAACTACATTGTGTAATTTCTGTCCAGAAAGACACTAGATTTTAATCTACCAAAGCAATTTTATCTTAAAAAACATAACAAAACGAAAACAAAATCAAAATAAAGAAGCAAAAACATTCAAATTATAAAAAGAAAGTAATCAACAATATTCACATGACATAAAGTCACTGAGCAGTCAAACACCCATCACCACCTTTACAGCATCATGTACTTACTGAGATTAGTTCTCTTGGCTGAGATAATTTCTGCCCCATTTTGGGACCACAAACTAATAAGTTCTTATGAAAGCTCTCCTTTCCTCCAGCTGAATTTAACAGGCTGCTTTGGGACCCAGTGTTTTAATCGTTTCTTTTTTAAAAGTTTCAAGTCAGAGCTACAGAAAATAATAAGCAAACCTAAAACAAAGAATATGCCACCAGCCTTTTAGAACCACGGCACAAAAGAAACTGCTCTAAGAAAACTTCTCTTCTTCTGACCACCCTGCTGATAATGTGAACAAGACCCTCACAGACAGCACCTGCGTGGGCATGTCTCAGGAGGCCAGACTCACGCACAACCCTGAAGTGTTCTAAAATGTAGTTTGTCTCTGGTCCTGCTGTAAGGTGGTTTTGGTTACCAGCTCCTCAAGGAAATAATATCTCCAGGGACCAGATCAGAATACAGTAAATTCTTAATAGCACAGACACTGTGTATTTCCTGAGAGGCAGACCATGAAGTCACTATAGGAAGAAACTAAAGCATTTTTCAAACACAGAATTTTAAACTCATATCCACCTGCAAAGAGGTTAAACCTAACTAAATCTTTTCAAACATTTTCTACTTTAGAAGATTTGATACCTTGCTAAAAATTGTGTGGGAACTGATTTAATGACCAATTAATTCAGATTGGCAGATAAAATGAAATAAACATGTTCAGTGAGTAACAGCAAGGGTCACATAAATACCCAAAGGATTACATATAAAGTTTAGGAGACAAATGGGGACAAGGGAAGGACAAAAACCAGCAGTGGAAGTTTATCCTTATGTAAATCTGTGTCCTTGTGTTTGCTCATTAGCATAGTTAATACCTACCTGTGAACAACAGAGCCCAGGAGACAGCTTGTGTTTATATAATTTTACAAAAATAGGCTTTTGCTTCATTACTTAGAAGCTGGTCAACTTGCCCACCTCTAGAAAGCATGGGGAGCTCCAGGCAGAGACTCAAGACTCAACCATATTTGTAAAGCATGCAAATACAAATAATGTCCTACTGATTCCCTTCTCTGGAAGAAGGTGAAGGGTTTTGTTTTCTAGAGAAACATAGTTAGAGAATCAGGTAGGGAATTATAGAAACTTAAAAGTAGGTGGATATTAAGTGTATTTTAATATTTTTTATTTCATTTTCTTTTCATGTATGGAAATGTATATACAAAGAAATGAACATATTTAGTAATGACTACATAGGGGGCTAACACACTGCTGTGTCTAGAGCTAAATCACTTCCCATTATACAACACTAAACTGAAGAAATAAGTTCACATGGTAGATGCTCAATACACATAGTGGTTCATGATTAATACGTGCAGAATAATAGAAGAAAAAAATGAGATTTCCCTATTACTAATATTATTCAGGCATTCTTTATCTAGTGTCATTTTATTGGTAAAATCAATCAAAGTCAATGGACAACTGAAATTGTTCCATATTTAAGAATAGTCTTTTCTTATGAAAAACAAACCACCTGTATTCTGATCTAAAGAGGATTATAAAATGGTAGAAGATTAAAAGTGAAGAAGAAATAAACATGGAATTCAAAGCTATGTTTGAGATAAAACATTTCATAACTTACAATCTACTTGTCTGATATTTGTATTGGATATTAACATTTATAGAATGAGTGTATTTGCCTCTATCCTTGTTTAAAATAAATGTCATAATTTATACAAAATGCCAGTTAGTGCCAACATTACTAATTCTATTATCATATACAGACTCTAAGCCATTTCTGGGCTTTCATTGAGTGTTTGAAAAGAATGAAGAAGTGTTGGAAAGATGGCTCAGTCGCTAAGAGCGGGCACTGCTCTTGCAGAAGATCTGAATTCCGTTCCCAGCTCCCTCCTCAGGTAGTTCACAACTACCTGGAACTCCAGTTCCCCCATGGGCACCTGCACTCATGTGCACATTCCCACAACATGCCCACACATATATACAAATGTAACTGAAAAATAAAACTTTCTTAAAAGAAAGGAGAAGTTTGGATACATGCATGATTTGAAATATTTTATCATTAGAGATTTATCTAACTACATTCATCTTTTAAAGCTTAAAAACCAGATGGTGACACATGCCTTTAATCCTAGTATTTGGGAGGCTGATGCAGGTGGATCTCTATGAGTTCGAGGATAGCCTGGTCAACATAGCAAGTTCCAGGCCAGCTGGGACTACAGGAAGACCCTGTCTCAAAAACACCAACAAAACAAAACAAAACCAAAAACCAAAAACCAAAACAAAACAGAAAACAACAGATGATAATTCCTAACTAGGGAAATTCTTTGACCTGGATGTTTTATTTTTTGGTCCATATCAGTCTTGCTGTAACAGCATGTCTAAGGACTGACTCATTTATTTACTCACTGAACAAATTAAACTCTGTTACAGATTGGGTTCTATCTCACAGAGTTATCAACAACAATGATAGTGATTTGGTCTCCTCTTCAAATTTAGCCTTTTGAGTGGAAAAATTCTATCTTTAAATCGCTGTTCCCATCATAAAGTCTTCAAAGTAGTCTTCACTTGAGAATTGTTCTACAGTTAGTTAACCCATGGGATGGAGTGGTTTTAGCTCCTAAATAGGAATTCCTGTGTGGACCTGTAATGCTTGTGACTGTCCTTTCCTACTGTGGTATATCCTGATGCAGGAAAGGAATGCAGAGCCTTTTATAGGGAAAAACAGAACACAGGCATCCCTACAGAGGAAAACAATTCCCTTATTTGCCCATCAACATGGTCACTTCTGCAAAGTCATTAAATATTCCTCTAACAATAGTCAGTGAGATTCTTATTTCATAACATCATGTTCAGAAAGCATGCTATTCCTTTGTGCCATTTTAAAAGTATTTCAACTTCAAATCTTAAGGAAGAATTTGTAAATATTGCAAAGGAGACATTATTTTGGTTTTAGCTATTGGTTTTGATAAAAATATGTAGACTAGTCTGGATATATTTCTCATCACATTGTGTGCTCTCAACATTCTATATAAATGATTGCATTGACCTTTAAAGTTCTCAAGCTGAATAACCCCTATAGGATGAATCTAATTTTGCCTTCTGAATAGCCAGAGTTACAGAATTCTGTTTTAATAATGCTTAAAGAAAATCTTGGTATACAACACCTTAGCACCACACATTAAATTGTTACAATTTCACAGAATATTTCTGCTTGTTCATGACTTAGGTAAATCTTTCAATTAATAAGTGCATTCAATAAACGTCTCGTGTATAAAAGGAGTTATAATATCTATTAGATATATTGAAATGTGTGTTCCATTTCTTAGAATATATAGATCCCAAATTGAGAACCACTGAGCTGACTGCTTTTTAAAGTTTATTCTAGTACCAAACAGCAGCAACAAAATAAGGTTAAATGACCAGAGCTGGAAGGATGGCTCAGTGGTTAAGAGCACTAGCTGCTCTTGTAGAGGATTTGGGTTTGATTCTCAGCACCCACATGGTGACTAACAACTGTCCATCACTCAAGTTCCAGGGGATCTGATGCCCTCTTCTGACCTCTGCAGTCATTGCATGGCCTCGGTCACTTATATATATGCAGGCAATACACTCATAGACATAAAACGAAAATAATAAAAAATGATAAATAAAATATTTTAAAACAATTGGGCAGTTTTCTAAATGCAGAGATGGAATAAATGAAAGGCATTTTTAAAATATTTTCTTTTTTTTTACTTTATATCTATGAGTATTATGCCTGTACGTAAGTGCACCCATGTCGTGCAGTTCCCATGGAGGACAGAAGAGGAACTGGACTTATGGACAGTTGTTAGCTGCCATGTGGGTGCTGGGATTCGAACCCTGGCCCTCTGCAAGAACAGTCAGTGTTCTCAACCACTGAGTCATCTCTCCAGCCCCTGAAAGACATTTCTTAAGGTCTACATGAAGGAGAGGTTGAGGACATTAAAGAAACGTTAAGATTCTTCACATTCTAAATTTCAAAGAATGGAAGAGTTCAAGAGTGGTAAGATGGCAGGAAAAATAGAAGTAAGTCTTGAGAAACGCCTTAAAGAAAAAGAGCAAAGTGGACTGGCCAGCATGAGGTATGGCAGAAATCAAATATTAAGATTATCGCACTAGACAGAGCTACAAGGTGTGTTTAAGACATCGTGGTTGGGCAAGAATAAAAAATAAGAAATGAAATAGTGCTATGAGCTTGCAGTAGATGGTTCTCAAGTATTTGTGGGTTATCAGGCATGATTCTGTTATCAAGAGTAGTGACACCAGGTGGCTGGAAAGATGGGCCAGCAGCTAAGAGCGCAAGCTGCTCTTGCAGAGGACCTGAGTTCAGTCCCCAGCACTCACATCAGGTGGCTCACAACAGCTTGTGCTTCCAGCTCTAGAGGGAGGTATGTGCCTCTGACTTCCATAGGCACTTGAACACATGTGCACATAGCACTCCCCTTCTACATATGTGCACAAATAAAACAAAATATTTAGAAAAGAAGAATAGTAATATGAAAACACTAGTGGAGGAAGATTAGTTGCCAAGGCAGCTAACTATTAAGCAGTGATAATGACTAGTAGTTACTAGATGCTTGCTCTGTTTTATGACTAAGGAATTTGT
Source organism: Nannospalax galili (assembly GCF_000622305.1). Lineage (NCBI taxonomy): Eukaryota > Metazoa > Chordata > Mammalia > Rodentia > Spalacidae > Nannospalax > Nannospalax galili. Next base: position 8,014,971 of record NW_008359442.1, on the reverse strand, counting down.
GTATGCCATTTCATTTAATCTAGGTTTTCTCAGTCCGCTGCAACTGACATTTAGGGTTGGATAATTCTTTGTTGTATGGCTGTTTTGTGCACCGCAAGATGTTTAATGGTACTTTTGACCTCCACCCACAAGATTACAGACTATATCCACACATGCTTGCAAATTATGACAACCAAAATGTCTCTAGACATTGTCAAGTGTTCCCTGGGGGCAACATCTCCCCAGGTCAGAACCACTGATTTATTCTTACCTCTAAGCTGTGAGTTAAATTTCATTAATCTTTTATTGTCATTATTATTAGTAGTAGTAGTATTAACTGTTTTTAAAGATGAGGCACATGGATGTTAAATGACTTGCCTAAAGTCACACAGTTAACAAGAAAGTAATGAAGTTTGCCTTTGAACTTCAGTTACTTAATTTCGGGCCTTGGAATCCTAACTGCTGCTGTCTATTGCTTATCATAATCTTCCTCAGCAAGAATCTAGCATGCGCTCTATTTACAAAAGAAGAAATAACCCATTGTAATAAGTCTCATTTTATGTTGGAGCATAAGAATGTGGTCAGACTTCTTTATTTTAGGTAATGTTATCACAGTGGCACAGTCAAGATTCCTGTCTCTTGTTCTGCAATTTATCCAGTCTGAATTTCTAGCTTAGTTCAGTTTCAGTGGTGTGTACTATACAACGCTAAAGAGATGTTGGTGTATCTGACCTTAAATCAAATCAAAACAGCTATTAGAATTCTCAATGCCTCTCAATTTCTTCTGGACATTGACAGAAAAGGGGGGAGGGAATGAAAGACCCTTGCCGCTGCACAGCTATCAAATACACAATTATTGAAGCATATCTCACACCTTTCAGGCATCTTAGACTGCACAGTGCTCCTATAGTCCTACCATTAGGAGATGCATTCTAGGCCTTTCTGACTAGAACTGCTCCCTTTCCTTTTCAGTATAAGTAGAAAGAAGTAAAAATAGTGCTGGAGGGGAAAATACACAATTTCAGTAATGCAACATGTTACACTCATGCAAAGGAAACTGCTCAGCTCGTTTGGCTGCAGGCAACAGACTGTGGATGGAATAATGTTATGGGAATCATTTAGAATGGGTATCATTAATACCCATTCTAATACCTCACATATGGTGGTGAGGGTGTGGGGAAAGAGGAAACTTATTCATTGTTAGTGGCAGAGTAATCTAGTGCAGTTACTATGGAAATCAGTGTGGAAGTTTCTCAAAAACTTAACAATAGAACTACCATTTGACCTAGTTATACCACTCCTGGGCATGTGTTCAAAGGACTCTATAGCCCATCACAGATGTACTTGCACACCTATATTTATTGCTATATTCTTCACAATAGTTAGGAAATGAAACTAGCCTAGTGTCCATTGATGAAAGAAAGGGGAACTAAAACGTGTATGTACACAGTGGAGTTTTATTCAGTTGTAAAGAATAATGAAATTATGAAATTTGCAGGAAGAGGCTGGATCTAGGAAGGATTATATTAGACTCAGAAAGACAAGTATCATGTTTCCTCTCACATATGGATTCTAACTTTTAAGGTTTATACATATGTATATATTGGGTATGAGTGTGGGTATAGGCTGCAAAACTAGAAAGAGGACCAGGAGAGGGGGAAAGATGTGGGAAAGGGGGCCACAGTCAAAGAACACACGCGGCCTGAAACTGGAAAGGAGGTGATGGGGGTGTTGTGTAGGAAAGGTACAAGTCAGGAGTGGGGTGGGAGAGAGGGGTGAGGAGAATCAACAAAAACACATTTGGGGCCTGAAGAGGTGGCTCAGTGTTAAGAGCACTGGCTGGTCTTGCAGGGGACCCAGGTTTGTTTCCCAGCACCCACATGGCAGCTAACAACCATTCGTAACTCCAATTCCAGGGGATCCAATGCTCTCTTCTGGCCTCCACAGGAAACTGCACACAAGTGGTATACTTACATACATTCTGGCAAAACAATCATACAAATAGAATAAATACAAATCTTTAAAAACAAACAAAATCTGTTTGAAAATGCCTTAATGAATCCTAATACTTTGTATGCTAATTGAAAAATAAATGCATACTTTTTATTTCCCTTGCCAGGAATGTGGACAGGAATAGTTACTGAAAGAATTCTACTCAAGGAGAAGGGAGACTGGCCTTGTGTGTGGCCTGTGCTTCTGCTTGTCTGTAAATACCTACGGACAGTCTTTTTAAATGGTAACCCCCATGCCTCAGTCGGTCATAATGAATGACAGAGAAAAAGGAGTCGGAGGATTTATTCTTTACCTTAAGCCATTAATCACCACAGAGAAGGCAGTTGGCAAAAAGACAGAGGCAAAAATGAAGGGTTTGAAGGTACCTTAGCACACCAAAACATAGTCTTTGCTCCCAGAAAATTTGCATATGAATCTTCAAACTCAAACTAAGATTCTGATTTCTCATAAGAGAAATGGTGGAAAACTGTTTCTCTTGAAGAATTTTGAGTCTTATCCAGAAATCTCTAAGCAAATGATCCTTCTCACCATATTTATCATGATGCAGGTACTTAATGAGTTAAATTGGATAGTCTTTAAATATAAATGTCACTGTGCATGAAAGTGTTCAGTTAGTTATTCCTCCTGTCATTTTACTGAGCAAGGAATAACATTCCAAGATATTTTTGTTGCTGTTATTGAGACAGGGTCTCCCCGTTACCCCAGCTGGCCTGGAACTCACTATGTAGATCACGCTGGCCTTGATCTCACAGAGGTCTGTCTACTTCTGCCTCCATAGAACCAAGATGTGTTTGGTTTAACAAGACCCATGGGATGAAGTGGAATGAAGACTAATGTAGCTCAAAGGACCAAAGTAACCAGGTAACAAAACTCTGGAAGTGGAGAACCAACTGAGCAAGGAAACAAGAGGAACAACGTGGGCTTGGAGTGAAGTCCGGGGGCTTCAGCAACTCATAGGAGGCAGGAGGCCTGTTCCTATCACCTTAGGGCTGTCCTTCAAGCTCTTGGCAACCCAGCTTGAAATGACAGCAGGGGTCCAATCTGGAGATCTGTTTACATTTCTTTATCGGTGGTAGCAGTTGAGTGGGGGGGGGGCAGGAGAAGTTACGTATATTGAGAGAATAGATAAGAGGAGTTTATTCTCAGACACAGAAGTATGATTGTTAAAGACAATCTACACTGCAGACGGCTGTCACTTTCCCTCTTCAAGACTTAGCAGTTGGCAGAGCAGAAATATTCAAAACAATGAGGCTGCAATAGTTGAGCTTGACAAAACCCATCCAATCCCCCTCCACCTCCCAGACCATGGACATTTCTTCTTTATTTTTCAACTTTGGAGACAGAAGATGTGTCTCATCTCACAGAGTCTAAGGCATGGTGCTGGAAGTGATCTGTGTTTTATGCAGTATAATCACATGGACTATAAAATAATAATGGTCCCTCCACCATGTTGTTAGTGCTTTGGCCCCTTCTCGATGATAGATGGGATGTGAAGAAGAAGCATTATGTTATTATTTATGTGTCCTCTGTCACAACAGACAATTCTTTCAAATGTGCAGTAACAGCTCCCAAGTCATAGATTGTCAAAATATTTTGAAATGAAAAAGTAAAATTAACCACAAACTACTCCCTTGTTTCCATGATAAAGGCACAGTAACACCATCAAGGGAGAAGGATATTAAATAGTAAAAGCTACAACAGAATAAAAATCTACAAAATTGGAATGAGCTTTGTGTTTGGAAAAAGTGGGTTTTTGTAAATACCAACCATGATGATTTTGTTTCCCAATTAAAATGAAATAATAAAGATCAGGCTGTCGCCCCAAAAATCTTCAAGCAAAGATCAGTGACTTTGGGTCTACTTCAAAGAAGCCAAATTTTCCACAAGAGAAGCAATCACTTAGGACCTTTTTTGTCAGCTTATCGCATTACCCAACCTGGGTATTTTTTGACTTAATAAAAACTTTAAAGTTAGAACGTATACAGTGAACAACCAATAACAAATGGTAGACTACATTTTTTTGTATGCACAGGTAATAATCTAGTGAAATATACAAAACTTTCTGAAGCTGTGGGTTTATTTCTGAGGTCACTGAGTTTTCATTTAGGGACAGTCAAATTAACTCTCAGATTTCCTTTTGGGAGCACTGTTTAATGAGCATGATTCTGAGATTCTGAATCTGGGTACCATGGTACTCTAAGCCAGGAAGATGTGAATAGATGTGACAAATACTTGACTTTCTGTAGTTCTATAAACTTTTAACAGGTTGTAAACTTGATGCTTTCCCTGAAGTAGGGCTGCATCAACAGGGTCTGGGTGAGGTGAGAAAGCTGACATATGTTCTTCACAGATACTTTGAGTCTGAGAATCTGAAGGAACAAAATGACATTTCCCCATTAACGTACCAGTCACAGTGCCATGCCAGGAAAGTGCCTCTGTCATGGAAGGACTGGATGGCTTTCAGAGGCTCATTTGTAAGGCTGGTCCATCACTCTTTGTGTTGACATCAATGAAGTATGTACTTAGGAAAACAATATTTTGATGCCTGTCAAACTACTTTTCAAATGACCAAAGTTTGCTTTTCCTGTTGCTCAAAGAACAAGCAGGAATCTCTGGCAAAATGAGGGACCACTGAAATTTTCAAAGCAAAGGGTCATGAAAAGTGTGTGAAGGTGGTCAAGGGCCAATTCCGAAGCTTGACTGCACAACAAAGTGCGGTGGCTTCATCATTCCTTTACTTGCTTTATTGTAATCCTGCACAATTACCACACTTTTCTGAATCCTAGCATGATGGGGGAGGATAGTTAAAAACAACACTTTCTGTAGGTGTGGTATCTTGTCCTACAATTGAGAGACTGTTGATTTGACATAAAAAGTATGTACTGTGTATGTGCATGGATCGGGGTTGCTAGTCATGAACTGTTTTGGAGGAAGAACTTCTCTCCTGAGCAATCCTCAGTTGGACTGTTTTCACCAACATTTCGTTTCCTTTTGTGGAGACTGAACTATGTTAACAACAGAACTAGGGGAATGGGCACCGGAAGCCCTTCCTGCTACTGATCTCAGTATTCTGTGTCCACCTCTATTAAGGGGATGAGAAAGTATCAGGAAAGGATTGAATTGGAAGTGTGGAGAATCTAAAAGACAGCATTACTGGAAATATCTAATAGGTAAATAAAGATGAGGGAATAGGCAGAAGGTTGAGTAGCAAGCCGAACCTCATATTTTTTAATCACTCCCTGTGCTTTGCAAACTCTTCCAAAACATTACCTCATCTGTGCTTTCATCCCCCCAGTGGGTAGGGCTCAATTACTCATCCTCTCCCTTTGCACAATGGAGAAATACTTTTGTTCAGCCCCAGTTGTCCTTATGGATTTTCTCTCATTTTCTTATGTGGTTTTAATGTGTCTTCCATATCAAGCTCAAAAGCTGGTTGAGGACAAGAGTCCTATTGTATGGTTCTCCTTGTTTCCCTTTGAAACCTTGGTACTTGAGAGCTAGGTCTCAACTGATTTCTATGAGGTAGTTTCAGATGATGTGTTATTGCTGAAGGTCAAGTTTATTATTCTAAGCATATTTTAAAAATGTTTATTAGTTACACTAAGGAACTGACAGTCACAATTTTACACTCAAAACCCAGCAGTCACCCAAGTTTATTATTGTTTATTATTATTGTGTGTATGTGAATATGTGTGTGGTACCAGGGGTTAAACTTAAGGCCTCAATGCATTCTAAGCATGTGCTCTATACCTGAGCTACATCCTTAACCATCATTTAAGAAAAATGTGATCCATATGAATTATATAATCAAAATACGTTAAAGTATCATTCCTTACCTAAAGCATTACAAACATATGTTAATCTTTTTCTTACTTGGTCTAACTTTTTATTATTGTAATTATTCTAATTAAATTGCTTTAACACCTTACCCATAGCAATTTTGGCAGTTTCATTTCTTTGTCTTAAACTTCTTTACCTTATATGGGGAATATATTTCTGACATACTCATCACATGAGATTCATGTGTAAACACAACAGCTACCTGGACATTAAACATTTATATTTATTAAATATAATTTATATGCTAAGCAGTGGTGCAGATATATATTATATATGTATATGTATATATACTAATCACTTAATTCCATTAAATTTAAAAAAAATATTTTATTCATTATTTTTATTTCATGTATATCAGTGTATTGCCTGCACGTTCGTAAGTGCACCCATGCTGTGCAATGACCACGGAGGTCAGAAGAAGGTGTTGGGTCCCTTGGAAATGGAGTTATGGATGGTTGTTAGCTTCCATGCGGGTGCTAGGAACCGAACCCAGGTCCTCTGCAAGAGCAGCCAGTGCTCTTAACCACTGAGCCATCTCTCCAGCTCCATAATTCCATATAATTTTTAAATATATATATTATTTATTATTTTTATTTTATGTGCATGAGTGTATTGCCTGCATGTGTGTAAGTGTACCTGTGTTGTGCAATGCCCAAAAAGGTCAAAAGAAGGTATCAAATCCCCTGGAACTGTAGCTACAGACAGTTGTTAGAAGCCATGTGGGCGCTGGGAGCCAAACCCAGGTCCTCTGCAAGAACAGCCTGTGCTCTTAACCACCAAGCCATCTCTCCGACTCCCCATATAGAAATTTAAATATCAAAATGCCCATTTAACTTTTCATCAGTAGTTCTGACAGATTAAACAAAATGAGCAGATCCAGGAAGAGTCAGTCATGAGTGACAGAAGAATATAGAAATATGTAATTCTGCCTTGGCAATCGGTTTCTAAAGAAAAATACAAGTTTGTTTTTGCCTCCTAAAAATATCCATCTCTCATCTGGCTATCATCTATCTAACTACCTATCATTTGTCTTTCCTTTATCTGTTTATCATCTATCTAATCACAATTATAGAAAGGTCATTAAATACCCAAATCCCTCTTACCTGATTCCCTTCTCTCTCCATTCTTAAATAACTATAAGTGATACTTATTTTTCCAGAAAAAAAGGCATTCAAACAGATGTTAGGAAAGAATTCTTACTATCCTAAGTCATTTACAATATCAATTTTAAAATATATTTCATTATATTTTTCATTTAAACAAGTATGGGAAATTAAAGTGCACAGCATACAATTAAGCCACTTTTTCTATGAACAGATATGGATGTCAGCTTTTGTCTAGTAAGCTCTATCAAGCTCTTAAAAAGTATAAAATGCCAATAACCATTTTTTAAAACAATCTCATGTATCCCCAGCTGGCCTCAAAATTACTATGTATCTGAGTCAAGGATGGATTTGAACTTTCGTTCCTCCAGCTTCTAGCTCCCCAGTGGAGAGATTATATGTATGCACCATCATAACCTGTTTATATACTGCCGAGATTGAACCCAGAGCTTCATGCACACTAGGCAAACACTCTACCAACCAAGATCTCAATATACTGTATGAAATTTGCAAAAAATAGAGAAAAATATGCATAGCTACAAGTCACAAAATAAAATGTAAGCAAAGTGCACTGCCAGTTCTCTGGGACAAGAACATCTGCTCTAGATATTTCACACAGTTATTAAATACTTCCAGTTTAGAGATACTGAAGAACTATATCTTCAAGAAGCAAAATTTTGGACACCCAGGTGGGTTTTTTTTTATTTATTTTTTATTTTTTGGTCTTCTTGAAGCAGGGTCTCCCTGTAGCCCCAACTGTCCTGGAACTCACTATGTAGACCAGGCTGGCCTTGAACTCACAGAGATTCCCCTGCCTCTGCCTCCCAAGTGCTGGGACTACAGGCATGCACCATCAGGCCTGGCCACTCAAGTGTTGTTTTATCTTGCTAAACAGCTTTAATTAAAAGGAGACAAGGGTGCTAGCTCAGGCCAAGAGAATATCTAGTGGTGTCTTCTCAGAATCTAAAATTTCTAAAATGAATTCAATAAGAAAAACATTTCAAAAGAAGATTTAAGATGAAGAAAAAGAGGCTAGAGAGATGACTCAGTGGTTAAGAGCACTGACTGTTCTTGCAGAGGACTTAGGTTCAATTTCCAGGACCCACATGGCAGCTAACAATCTTCCATAACTCTAGTTCCAGGGTATCTGATGCTCTCTTCTGACTGCCACGGGGAACTGCACAACATAGGTGCACTCACACACATGTAGGCAATACACTCATGCACATAAAATAAAAATAATAAAGATTTTAACTACAGATAAAATAAAAATATAAAATCATTTGAACATATAATTTGAAAAATCCATTCAGCTTCCTTCTTGTTTGGGAACCTGCAAAAAATAATTCAGATACTGAGGCTGCAAAAGCAGCATCAGCCGGTAACTTTTAAAATATATATTCTTTATCTTTACAGTTCTAACCCTGGGTACTGACTCTCTGAATTAGAAAAATTAAAGATCTCTTGGTGCTTCCAAATTTTAAAAGTATATTAATTCTTACAATCAATGATTCAATATGTAGAACAACTCTAGATTTTCTAACAACTGTGTGACACAAAAATAGTTTTCATCTCCAGAGATAAAACTTAAATATACAAATCAATTTAGACAGCAAAGAATTAAACCTAGTGTCAGTTCAAATTTCTTGTGAAAGAATTATAAAGAATGTATAAAAAATTCCAAAACTAAGTTTACAATATGGAATTTAACAAAATCATTATAAAACAGTTGAAAGTGAAGTAATGAATTATGACTCCTTCCTTAAAATTTATCAAGAAAATTAAAGCAATATAAGATAATTTCAAATTCATTATATTATAAGAAACAATATTTTATTTTAGTTGTGTTCTGCATTTTTGTTTTGCTGTTTCACTGAAATCTGTGATGAGTGGTTCTAAAATATCAGTGAGTCAATCAAAGCACTAAGTTCTTATTCAGTGACCTGTAAATCTATTGGTTGTCAGAATTTCTTATTCAGCAAGCAGATTGGAAGCTCTAGAAAGAGCAAATTCTGTTGTAACTAATGATTCAATGTCTAAAAACATCCCCCAATGTTGCTGGACCTTGTTGCACTGCATTTTGTTGTCTTCCAAGGAACTCTGGGTGCCTCCTTCCTTACTGATGCCAAGAGAGAAACAAGGCTACACTGAGAAATGATTTAGAGCATATTCCTTTGACATATGCTCATATGCATGTCAGGAGTCATAATATATTGGAAACCATAAAATGGCGCATCAATCATGGCTAAGGGGTTTAACTGTCCTTTCTGGAAAAAAAGCTCGTAGTTCTTTAAATCATTTAGTAACTTTGAGGGTGGCTTTATCCTACATAAGATTTTAAGAATAATTTTATTTGAAAAATATTTTGCTTTCTTCTCTTATCTATCCAAGTGCTGCTTCAAAATATGCACCGTAGGTTGTAAGAAAACACTAATGAGATTATAATTCCCCTAATATTAAGTTCAAATAAAAATAAGGCAAGAACATTAAAGCACTTGGTGGCAATTTCTTAAGCTTTTCTAAGGAAACTCTTCTCATTTTCTACTGTGAACATTTTCAACCTGGGTGACCAGTGGCAGCTTGCAATAATCATCTGGTCTTGGTTCCCACTTACTTTGAAGGGTTAACACAAGCTTCATGAACATTTGACCAGTATCAGAGAGAAGTAAAGGCAAGCCCAATATATTAACCTTTTAAAAAGTAATTCAGTGGGACAATAGCTATAGCATCATTAACTTCAGGGCCATATATTATTGATTAATTTGATCTCCCATGGGTACTAAATAAGAAATTTAAATATTTAAGGACCAAAATCATGGTGAGATGATCAGGTGAACAACTGAATTACACACAACACAACAGTGTCTCCAGTAAAATTTTTACAAAAGTAAAGTCACACTCTAATCTTGAGTCTATTTAACCAGTTCATATAGTTGTCCAGAAATATTAGATTATATTAACACTTATGCAAACGTATTTATTTTTTCTTTTCTTGTTTTTCTTTTATATGTGTTAATGTTTTGTCTTTATGTATGTAAGTGTACCATGAGCATGCAATGCCCATGAAGGCCAGAAGAAGGAGTTGGATTCCCTGGAACTGCAGTGACTGCTGGTTGCTAACCACCACATGGGTGCTGGAAATCAAACCAGGTCCTCTGCAAGAACAGCAAGTGTTCTTAACCAGTGAGCTATCGCTCCAGTCCTTGAGTACATTTCTTGATGTTTTTATATTTATGATAAAATTTATAGTATTTGTGTCATCTTATAGAATAATATAAAATTTCCTAAACGGGATTAAACAACATGTTTTCTAATGGGGCTTTTTGCTACTCTAACAGTCCCCCCTCTGAAGAGGTAACCCTAAAATCTTTTAGGGATTAGATAAGAGCTCCCAAATACTTTTGACATTTGAGATAAAAATTGTATACACATAATCTTAAAATTTCTAATGTCATAGTTTAATCAACTAGTTTAAGGATCAAAATATATGCTTAGTCAAAGATTTTATCTGAGAACATTTGGGTCTTGCCCAAGCTTTATCTACATAGCACATGGTAATTAAAAGTAACAGACTGGTAGAGCTAACCTCTTGGGTGGTTAACAGCCATACTTTGAGACCTATACTAATCTGGTCAGAGGGACTTAAAGCAAAGTTTCTGCTCCTTGCCCTCCAAGGTCAACTAAGTTCCAGGGGACTATGGAGCATCTCTCAAAATGTCCTGTAACTGTAACTCTTGTTCAGGGATGCCATGGAGACCCCACCAGATGGACTTGAACCAGTGTCCAGTCTACAAAGAGAAGGGTCAACACAGAGGAAACATTTCCTCCATACTTCCAAGTGAAGCCAGTCATGGTCGAGGAGGACCTTTAACTTATCTTCACATAGATGGAACTGGTAAAAGAAAGGAGCCAGGGGCTCCTCCCAAGCCCATGTGACCTCTCAGGAACATTCTCAAATGACCTTAAGAGTAAAAATAAATTGGTTAATATGGGCCAACTGTATGGTCTTAAACACCCAAAAAGTAAGTATAACCAAAGATTAAAGGGGTCAATATATTTTTTAAGAGTCCATATGTATAGCTAAAGGCTACAAAACAAGAAAGAATGCCAGACAGGAGATACCTTCCTTTGCCAGGGTGGCCCAAGAGACTCCCAGACAGTAACCCAGCATAGAACTGGGAAAATGAACAGCAGACCCCAATCTTATCTAAAGGAATGTTAGCAACTGATTACTGCTAGATGAGGAAAAGCTGATCTTTCTAAAATAACGAACTCTAGACAGGCTGACCAGATTCAGGGGAAGGACTAGCACTGGGTAACAGATGGGGGCACTGATAACACAGTGGGTGGTAACAGGGATGACAGAGTATATGGGTTCCGGGGGTGCCATCTGGGATGCGGGTATAAAGATGAATAAGATTGTTTGGGATGTTCTAAATGAAATACACACACACACACACACACACACACACATACACACACACACACACACACACACACACACAAAATCAAAAACAAAAATCTGTTAAAAAAAAAAAAAGAAATGGGGAAATGGGTTCCTGCTTTGACTTCCATCAATGATGGACTGTGTTGTAAGCTAAATAAACCCCTTCCTCCCCCCAAAAATAAAAATAAAATGTTAAAAAATGTTAATAATACCTACAGCTAAAGAATTAAACTCCAAGTGTGGAGAACTAGGTTCTAGTCCCATTTTTCAATGAGTTTTGTTTCTAGAATAATCATTTTAATTTTTTTTTGTTCTTTTTGAAACAGGGTCTCCCTGTAGCCCCCAGCTATACTGGAACTCACTATGTAGACCAGGCTGGCCTTGAACTCACAGAGATTCACCTGCATCTGTCTCCCAAGTGCTAGCACTACAGGCGCACGCCACCACGCCCATCAATTATTTTTATTTTTAAAAATCAAATAAAAACAGTGTCTTAAAATATAGCTGACGAATTCACAGCTTTAAGATATTCTCAATAGTATCCACTGGGCCTATACAGTTTCTTATATTGCACCAAATAAAGCTAAGATCCACAAGAATTAAGAAGATACAAAAATCATGAATAGGTTTGAACTTGATGGACTGGTGGCTGGGAGTGAGTGGGATAGAGAGGAGGAGGAGGGACAGAAACTTTCCCTTTCACTGGGGGTGAACCTACTGACCCATTTTTTTGGTTTGTTCTACAATAGATATGCACAAGTCATACCTCACTACAGTTTTAGAGCCTGTCTTGGAAACGGGCGTATAAAGAAGGTTGAGATGACAAAAGAAAACATGAATGGATGTGCAGAAGTGAGTTTCTTACAATAAAAAGACTACAGAAATGTGTGATGGGGAAGTCAGAGAGGTTGGAATGGAACTTAGGCAGGTGGAGAAATCAGATGTGCAATGGAACAGAGCTGCAGCAGCAGTGGAAGCTGACGTTTAGCAAAGTGGCTGAAATGAAGTGGAGGTGGGGAGAGTGAATGGGAACCAGAGTGTGAGGGGAAGAAGCAGCAAATCCAAGCAGGAGGGAATTTTGAACATGGCTTGAGGTGTCTGTATTTTTAAACATTTTATGGAGATACTATCAGCTTCTCAGGCATCTTTAGATGTCAGGATACTATACAGGCTTTTTACCATGACCTTGCAAACTAAGCTTGTAGTTTCCTATACTGTGGATGAGAAAGCAGACTAAGCTTGATAAAGGTCACCAGCTAGTATGAGTCAAAGCCAAGAAGAGAACACAAGTGTGTTCCCCAGTCAATACAATGCCAATTCCAGGCCTTCACGGGTTTTGTAAATATTCCAAGGATTGGCTTTAGTCTATGCGGCTCAACATCGGGCAGCTACAACTGAAGCATTTCATCCAGTCTTTTGAGGCACTGTTACTGGGTTTTTCTCATTGGTTTAGTGGTGGATACCAATCTCTTTAGTCTCAGTGTCCAGTAGATGAGTTGCAGAAATAGCTAATTTAAGACATAAAACATTTCCTTTGAAAATACATCTTCCAAGAATCAAAAATTATTAATTGCCAAATTACTGTATCAAACTCAACCCCCTACTCCCCACTAACTGTCAAAGGTCTACTTTCTAGCAATAATGATAGAAGAACAGCCACAAGATTTCCATTTGGTTTTTTGAGGCATAGGCTATCAAAAACATCAGAATTTTTATGTTTAAAATAAAAACTTTTTCTCTAGCAAATTTGGCTCGAAATGTTCAGAAGTTTCACTGTCAAGATGCTTCCTAGACTGGTCTGGAGCACCTAGTTCATCCTGAAAATGTGCTCTGGGTGGGTCACATACCCTCACTACTGCTCAGTGTGGCCATTTCCTTTACCTGGTTGTATTTACTATTGATGTCATCAGATCTGACAGTGTGAGATTGCTTAAGGCAGATATTTCATCAGTCACAAAACATCAAGCATGTTTTGTCTCCCAAAGTTTCTACCAACACCTTAAATAAAGTTTGAACTGTTGAGAGAATTGCAAAGAACATGCTTCTCTTGAAAACCATTAAAATCATATACCCAAATTAAAAAGAGAAAATAACAAGAAAAATAAATTGCTGAAGTTTAACAAGGGAAACACTCCTTCATTCAGTGACTTATTAAGTGTGCTATTATTTAATTCAGGAAAGTGGTTTCTTTTCCTTCCTTTTCAGATTATGGTTCAGGAAATATATCACATAGATGATAGAGCATAAGAAATGGGGCAGTTTGAAAGAAATTCACAGGAGTTAGCTGACTTTGTGGTATTTATGACCGTCGGCTTGCTTGGCATCCCCTCTCCTGTGCATGCCTCAATAAAATTTATTTTCACACAGGATCCAAAGCAATCTTCTTAAATTATAAGTCACACCCGGGTGCTGCTCTGATGCTCGCTGCCCTGCAAATACAGCTGAAATCTCCCCACTTCCTACAAAGCCTTGGCGTTCTAACCTTGGTCTCCAGGACAGAGGAAATGTCTGCCGAATACCTATGATCAAGTTATATTTTTATTTCTTAAGATATCTTCTCATATGTCCATTGATCAGAATTGCACTCATACATTAAAATCCTTTGTTTCAGTGACAGATTAGCTTTCCTGGGTCTGACAAGATGGCTCAATAGATAAAGGTGCCTGTTGCCAAGCCTGATGACTTGAGTTCAATCCCCAGGAACCACACGGTATTGGGAGAGAACCAACTCCTGCAGGCATGTGGTGACACGTGTGTGCATGCGTGAACATGCACACATACATAAATACATATATTAATGTTAAACCAAAATAACCCACTTTCCCTCCAATTATGTTGTGCTAGTTTTTAAATATTTTATTTATTATTTTTATGTGTGTGGGTGTTACGCCTGCATGTAGGCAAGTGCACCCGTGTCATGGAATGTCCACAGAGGACAGAAGAGGCTGTCAGATCCCCTGGAACTGGAGTTACAGTTAGCTGCCTGTGGGTGCTGGGATTCGAACCCAGGTGTTCTGCAAGAACAGTCAGTGTTCTTAACTGCTGAGCCATCTCTCCAGCTTCCTGTCCTAGTTTTTTTACAGGCGGAGAGTTTGCCTTCAATATCTTTGTGCTCAGGGCCCTCAGTGCTTTGCAAAGTGTCTTGGGAAAAACAAATATTGACACCATATGGTAAGTGCAAAGGTCAGGGAGGCTGTAGAGGGAAAAAAAAAATCTATTGGCAAGTAGAGAGTTCTTTTGCTCCTGCCTCTTATTCTGCCTTGACCATAAGCATACAGAACATTTACCCATTGTCCAGGAGAACTTTTTAAAGCAGATCATTAAACTATTGCCCTTTTAATTCTGTGAAGATTCTGATGGAACTTTTGCAATCCCATAAATACAAAGAATTTAATGTATTTTAAAATACATCCATTTGCTCAGTATTTTAACTAAGGATTTTTAAGGCAACACAATAGATTCTAAAATAATGTCCTTTTATTTAGCCCCCTCCCCCAGGCACATAGCTCCAGTCACCATAGCAGACAAGCACACAGAAGATACCTGACCCTTTTCTTCTGTAGACTACCTAGGCCAGGCCAGTGTCTGACAGGCAGTGAGTAGCAATCATCAAGTGAAAGGAGATGGAGCAAAAGCTTCTAGAGGCTCTAAAGTACCCGATTCTGACTTTTCCTCCCCGGGAAGACTACCAGTGGTTGCTAGGCACTAGATCACTGCTTTCTCTCTGATGATGCTTATGTGAAGTCATTAAGGCTAATGGAATAATTTTGAAGTTATCACCTGTTACAAATTAAACAATGAACCCACAACCTTTCTCTCCAAGATGATATTCTGGGTTCAAATATAACCAGGACTCAGAACCAATCCTCACAGAAGCTAAAATGCTGTTAGTAAATGCAGTGATCTGAACTTTGTCCCCATTTCCCACTCACGTGTTGAAAACCAATTCCCAAGCAGATAGCATTAGGAAGTAGGGTTTTTGAGACCTGACTAAGTTAATAGGGCAAAACTCTCCTTAATGGGAGTAGTGTCCCTTCAAAGACTCAGAGTTCTTCACTTTCACCCTGTGAAGATAGTGGAAAGATGTCTATCTATAAACCAGGAAGCAAACCCTCATCAGATACTAACCTGATGGTACCTGATGTTAGAAATCCCAGGTTCTAGACCCTGAGAGGAAAATATCTCTTATTTATAAATCATCTCATTTATGTTTTTAGAGGAGCCTCAATGACTAAAATAGTGAGGCAGTAGCGGTGTACTTAATTGTCTCCCCACCTCCAAGTTAATATGACAAAGCTTTAATTCCCTTGTATTATTGGGTTTGAAGGTAGCATCTTTAAGATATTTTGAAGGAGAGCAAAAGGGTGTGATGTCATTCATAAGAGTGGGGTCTTAACCCCCAAAGAGAATGCATTCTCTCTGTCTTCCCTCCTTAGTGTAGGTACCGAAATCTATGTGAAAACTCAGCAAGACTGTAACTGCCTACAAGGCAAGCCAAAAGCCGTGGCAAGAAAACTTACCCTTGACCTTTTTCCTTCTCCAAAACTGAGATGCTTGATTTTCAGTTTTAAGTCATTTAGTCTGAAGTATTTTGTGATAGCAGCCACAGATTATGAAAGCGAGTTTACTGGGTTCAAACACAGGGCATATCACCAATTAACTGTCTGACTTGAGGGACTTTCTTAGTATTAGCCTTAATAGACCATAGAGTCTTGTTCCAAATAGATCTTTTATCTACCTCAAAATGTTATTGTGAAGTTTAAATGAGGGAAAATAAAACTGAAAAGTGCTCAGCACTCCATTGCAAATGTTCACAAGACACACATGCAAGTTAACATTGAACATGGCTGGGTAGCTGTGTTTCCAGTGTGTGGCAGAGATCAGAAGAGCTGCAGGATTTTGGAGGCAAAGTGGTTGGTCCCACACAACCCGAGCTCATCCCTCAGCTTCACTAGACTTTAGGTACAATGCTTCCTTAGAGGGCCCTACGACCCCCAGATTCTCACAGAATTCACTTTAAAAACTTGTAATTACATACATATGCATGTAAATTAGATCATTAAATGTATTTCTTTATGTTCCTTGATCGTTTTTCTTAATATAATGTCTTCTAGGTCCATCTACATTGTTGTAGGAAATGGTAGGGTCCCCTTTTTTTAAAGGCTTAATAATCCATTCTACCTATAATGTATATATAAGAAATTTTCAGAGTAAATATTCATGACCTTGGACTAAAAAAAAAAAACTTGTACTTACAAATTCTTTCTCTGACTCCTTTGAAATGTACATAAATCTCCTTAAAAGCATCTTGACAGTTTTATGACCCAGGAAGTTCTTTTTCAAGTACCTGTTTGCCATCTTTTTGAAACAGAATTATCTAGAAAGACAGTGCCACTTTCCCCTGTCTCTGTGGGGAGGACAACAGCCTTTCTCAAGTGACCTAGTTATTTACAAAACTGTCTCCTGTTACAATGATAGGAGAAAGTTTGCTTTTTCTCTATGTAAGGCCAATCATGAGTCAGTGACGGCCTTCAGTGATCCTTGCCCTAACTCTTAAAAAAAAACAGAGTATATGGGTTCCAGTGGGGCAGGGGAGGCTATGGGAGGGTGCTATTTGGGATGCAAGTATAAAGATGAATAAGATTGTTTGGGATGTTCTGTATGAAGTATGCACACAAAAAAATCAATTAAAAATGTATACTAAAAAAAAATCCAACGCTTTGTGTCAGCAGAGCTGAATTTGGTCTTTCTTCCTATTGCAATAGTCTCTCTCTCTCTCTCTCTCTCTCTCTCTCTCTCTCTCTCTCTCGCTCTCTCTCTGCATATCTGAATGTGGGCATGCACATGCACATGTTTGTGTGCAGGTGGCCAGAGGTATCATTCCTCAGGGGCTGTTCATCTTTGTTATTTTGTTTTGTTTTGATTTCTGTTTTTAAGACAGGATCCCTCATTGACCTGGACCTTGCTAAACAGGCTAGTCATTTGGCTAGGAAGCCTAAGGAATCCACCTGTCACTGCATTTTCAGCACTGGCATTTTAAGTGTGTGCCATCACATCTAACACTTTTATGCAGGTTCTGTGGATTGTACCAACAATGTCTCCAGGGCTTAATAGTCTTAATGTTATTTCTGCCTGTATAACCATTGACAGAAAGTATTCACAAGAAATGGGCCACTTGAACTATATTCTAATAGTTTATATATTGGTTTGGAAATATATATATATATGTAACTTAAAATGAAAAGCCATATATAATTTGTGTTAGCAGTAATAATCATTGCAAGTTTCACTGCTTTATTAAAGATTATGGTTGAGGGGTTAGAAAATGACTCAGGGTACTTAAAAGTACTTACTGCTCTTGCAAAGGACATGGGTTTGTTCCCATCACCTAACTGGCAGCTAACAACCATCTGTAACTCCAATTCTAGGGGACAGGACACTCTTTTTCAGCCTCTTTGAGTACTGCATGCATGTGGTTCACTTACATACATGCAGGAAAAACATGCATACAAAATTTTAAAAATCAAAAATTGAAAAAAGAAAAGTAATTATTTTTTAAAAGATTATGATAAGAATTTTTAAATATATATTATGTCAACACTGTGCTATAGAGCACTGACTTATCTTTCTTTAGTATTGCATATGTATATTAACAAGTAACATACTTATTTTCCAATAAGAAAAATAGAGTCACACAAATCTGATATATAAATGATTCTTAGTCAGGTGGGCCATTAATAGTTATTTCTGTGGATAAAGTATAAATTTTTATGGATCCCTGTGAAGAAACCTGCCCGCTTGGCTTCATGTTCAAGTGCAGGTTGTTTATTTTGATATTAATCTTGATGCATTAATTTAATTAACATGTTTTTAATCAAGCACAATGAGTTTCAAATAGAATCCAAAGGATCTTTCAAATGAAAATGTATTTAAATTATCCTTCTTATTGCTTATAAAATTAAAAAAATATTTCTTCCTTAACATAAATCTGTCTTTACTAAAATTTGGAATTTAGCTGTAGAAATGAGCAAATTTCTCTTAATCTTTAAGTTACATTTTCCAGTATAAAGTACAGTCACTTAGGTGTTCAGAATATACAGAATTTAGAGGCTTTTGACTCAATTAAGTTCAAAGGAATTAACAAATATCATTTTCCTGTTTTCCTGTTGTGTGAGGCTAATTGTTTATTTCTCTATGCACCTAACTGTGTACTTAGGAAGCATCCATGCACATGGAAGTGCAATGCAATTTCTCATCCAAATGCACAGAAAATGCTCAAGTGCTATGAAATGCTGGACATGCATCTCCAAAGACTCTCCTGTCTCTAGTGGGTTGTTGTGAGAGACAGGAGTGTTGAAAGATACTTCTAGTTCTCAACCCTTAATTCCCATTCACTAGCAAGACCTTCTTAATGGAGAACATCTCTTCTGGTCACTAATGATCAACGTCTCTGGTCCTTTTAAACCTCATAGTAATTCTGATAAGATGAAAGAAATGACTACCTTCTACTCAATTCCATAACAGAAAGTTTCCATCTCACACATTAATTTTGATTAAATGAAAAGGTCAGATTATTCAATTCTGAACATGGTGCAAAAGTATATTATCTTACACAACATATGGAATGTACTAAAATAACAGTTCAATATGGTCCTTAAAAATAGAGAAAATAGCTAGGCGTGGCCTTTAATCCCAGCACTCAGGAGGCAGAGGCAGGCAGATCACTTTGCGTTCGAGGTTAGCCTGGTCTATATAGTGAGTTCCAGGCCAGCTGGAACTACAGAGAGAGAGAGAGAGAGAGAATACCAACTATTCAATTACAGACTCTTATCAGATTCTTATTGTCTGGTGAGCATTGAGGAATACATTGGTATTCTCTCTATCATGTGGTCCACTGTGTTCTATGAGTCTTGGGTTTAGAGGTTCCATCGTAGATGTGTCACTTAGGGGTAGGCATTTCACAGACACTTAATCTCTGCGTGTGACCAGTTGTGGAAATCTGTAATAGTCTCCATCTGTTGTAATAGACTTCATCTGTTGCAAAAGAAGTTTCTTTGATGAGTGGTGACTGGCATAAGAGTCTGCAGTGTGGGTCCTTGGGCAGGACTCCTATATTAAACTTCACTCACCAGGGTTCAGGGACTATTGTGGAAGAGGAGGTGGAAAGATAGTAAGATCCAGGAGAGGAGGTACATGACCATATGGAAATAGACTTTCAGGCTCCTGGGACCTTGCTCATATGAACTTACAGTAATGGTGACAGCATGCACAAGACCCATGCAAACTCAAGCAGACAAAAGCCCAGCACAGAACTATGGAAATGGGCAGCAGGTCCCAATCTTAGTGGAAGAACTATTGGGCAGCTGATTACTGCTGGGTGAGGAAGAGTTGATCTTCTTAAAGGGAGGAAGTCTAGATAGGCTGACCAGATTCAGTAGGTGAACTTACACTGAGGGACGTCTGGGGACACTAACTTGATTTATAGACTTTAACATAAATGCATGAAATTTAGTGGGGGGGTGGTCTATGGGAGGGTGCCAGTGGGGAGAGGTATAAATAGGATTAAGATGCTGTGTATGAAATATATAAAAATACAATGCAAATATATTTTTAAAAACTAAAAAAATGTAAAAAAAGAAGGATGCAGAGAATCTCTTTTCTCTTGTGCTGTAACGTCCTCTAGTTCATCCTCCTTATAAATAAAAAGAAAAAAAAGATTTTCTTTGACTATATTGGGAAATTTGAGAGAACCGTATTCCGATGCTGGTAGACTGAATTCTTGTGTTTATAATTTGATTGTTTATGATTGAGTGGAGACAAGATGACTAATTGGGAGACTATTTTGTCATTTTCCAGAGTAGAGAAATAGTGTAATAGTAGAGGAAATGGAAATGAAGTTCAATTTAAACATTGTTTGCAAAGGAAGTACAGTTATGTCACAGCCAACTATAAGGAACTTAGCATAATGTATATACTTAAGACTTCAATTTGAGATCTGAATTCTGCTTCAGTTTGCACTACGGATTGAACAATGCTCTGCCAAAATTCATTGGTTGAAATAGCCTCCTGACTCCCCATATGGCTGTTCTTGGGAATTAGATTAGTTACTGTTAAAAAGTGATGTCATCAATGTTAAATAAGACCGACAAGGTGGGCCTCTACTCCCACAGGATTGCTGTCTTCATAAAAATGGAAAAAGATGCTACAGATTTCTCTGTCCCTCTGTGTGTGGAGAGGAGAACTTGCATGAGGTACAGTGGAGAGGCAGGTGTCCGCAGGCCACAAAGAAAGCCTCACTAGAAGCCTCATGGGTCATTCTCCCTTTCTTGGGCTCAACCTCCAAACCTGTAAGGTTATAAACAAATGTCTATTGCAAAAGTCACCTAGGCTGCAGTATTTTTGCATGGGAATATATTTAAGTTTGTTACTTTTGTCTTCATTCAGCAGGATTAAATAACAAGTAGAACATGCATTTTAAATAGTTTTAATGTATTATTATTATTTATGTATGTGAGTGTATTTACTGCACGTATGTAAGTGCACTGATCTCATGCAGTGCCCGCAGAGATCAGAAAATGGTGTCCGGGTCCCCTGGAACTGGAGTTTTTGGCAGTTGTTAGCTGCCATGAGCATGCTGGGAATCAAAACGAGGTCTCCTTAAGAACAGTCAATGCTCTTAACCGAAAAGCCATCTTTCCAGCCCTGAGAGCAAGCGTTTTAATCCTTTCTGTTCTCTGCTATTTCTGCACTACATGGAACATAACTTTTCTCATAGGAGGGGTTTATCTACCATTCATTGAATGTGGTTAGGTACATTGCTCATACATGAGCAATATAGGTATGTTGCTGATACCTGCATAGATTAACATCCATTTGTTTACCTTTATAAAAAGATACTTTCTATGTGAATTCATCTGAATTCTACTATTCTTAGGTTTATAGGATAATTTATTCATAAATAGTAACTGAGTAGAATTTTAGCAGAGGTGACTCAGTGGCATTAAAATGTCATTCAAAAGTTCCATTATTTTAAATTGAAAATGAAACCTTGGTTATTTTCATCATAGAATTAAAGTCATACTTATATTTCATTCATACATTTCATCATGTGATGCTGAAGGGCAGGTGAGCCCAAATGAATACTTTTTAAAACTGCATTATCACAGGGAGATATAAAAACTAATGTCATTTGAGTTTTGGAAGAAAGGTTAGACATGGACAAGTTAAATAAAATGTTTTGAGTGTTTTGCAAAAGCATATCTGTTTAGTGCCTCCCCATTGATGGCAGAGGATCTCACTCATGCTGGATTAATGCTGGGTGCTGCACACCCAGTCCAGCCATGTCTCTTCAGTTCTGTGAGATTTTCTTTGATATCTATAACTGTGTCCTAGCATTGTCCATTTTCTAGGAGGTCATAATAGCTGAATAAAAAATGTTTTCTAATTCAAATTAGTTGATTTTCTTTCCCATGTAAAGTGGAGATCTCTGTCTCCATTCACTTATTAGAAAGGGAGTGTTTGTTTTGTGTTTATTAAATATTCAGATTTCAGAAAGAAAAGAAATTTCCATAATTTACACAAAATAGTGAAAAATGGAAAATCTGGACTTTTAGAATGTGCCTAATAGAAAAACCCCTTTCCCGTCCCAATACTACTCTAATATCTCTGTAATATTTCTGTTTCTTACTCTTTGGAACAAACTGAAATAGGATACTGATATAAAACTATACCTGGCTTTTCATTTTGGGTTTTCTTCATTGATGAATAGAGGGTTATGAAGTCAGAAATATAAGGCCATTTCCTTCTAAGATTTCATTAACGATAAGGTATCAGAGAGTGAAGGCTATTGTGCTGGTTTACTACACCATGTGCTTCCAGCCATTGGAAATGAATGACAATAAAATGATGCAAAGGAACTAGACATTATCAACTGTAGAGTCATTTAGAGTTTCTGTGATCTGCCTTTGAGTGCAAATGCTTATTGCTAAACTTTGTCAAACTAGGAAGATTAAACGATTCTCTGGAGTTGTATAAGTGCCCTCTCATAAATAGTCAAGTAAGCAGAAGCTGTTTCAGGAGGCTAAGCTAATGGAGGTACAATAGGAGCTCAAAACTCAGAAATGGCATGTTCTCTTCATATTTCAGAATATGCTAAAAGTTGAAAATTATACTAATTGTGGGCATACAGAAAACTTCTCATCTGGGTTTGAATGCAGAAAGAGATTATTTGAAATAATAAATGACATTCTTTTCTATACAGTGATTTTGGTGGCACAGAAACTACTGGCACCAAACCATCTAATTTCTTCCAGCCACATCAATATTCCCCATAGCCAATGTAGTGCCTCTCCCTTCTAAAACTTCATGAAAACGGATCCATAAACATTTAAATTAAATGTTAGCTAAACCAAATTATTTCCATACCCTAGTGGAAGGTTAAGCATGATTGTAAGACAGTTTGTGAATGAAAGAAACAGAAAGAGCATGGCTTCCAATCTGAGGCAGAAGATAAACAGATGGTGGGAACTGATCTGGAGATGACCTGGAAGGAGCTTCACTGGAAACACACATTGAAATCATACTTGTTTGTATCTCTGTATCCTGTGACATTTGGGGGGACTCCAAGATAGTTCCCAGAGATCCTCGGCTCCTGGCACTTATATTTTTATGTAATTTCCTATTCTTGAATATTGTGGGAGGTATACAGCAGTCATGATACTGTGTTATAACTTCAATTAGGTTCTAAGAATTCTGTTTCTCTCTCTCTCTCTCTCTCTCTCTCTCTGTCTAAATCATTTGCCCTAGAGAAGGAAGCTATCAGGTCAGGTGACATACCTCTATGCCCACAACTGAGAGGCAAGACCTAATAGTAACCATTGAATGTGCTTAGGGTAGAACACATACATATATACATACATACATACATACATACATACACATGTGCACACACACGTGCAAAAACAGGCATATATACATGCACACATATTCAAATAAACCTTCTAGCCTGACTCTAACCTCATAAGAGACCTTGAGTCAAAGGAACTCAGCCAAACTTGATCCATATTTTTAACCCACAAAAACAGTAGCTTAAATGTTTGCTATTTTAAGCTGTTCAGTTTGGGGGAATTTTATTACATAGAAACAAATAACTAACATAACTAGCTAAAATATACAACAGAATGCCTTTTTCCCCCTTCAATACAAAAGGAAACAAAAATTAAAATCTATACATTTCTTTTAAAAGCAATGATGCTCTCCAAAGTCAGGCTCTCACTGCAGATGTTCTGGCTCGGAGAGGGGGCATCTGCCCTGTTCACTGTTTCCAAAGCGGTCTCCCACTCTGCTAAGTCTGGCCACTCTGCACTTGGCTTGGGTACATTCTTACACTACAAAGCAACTAATTCAAATTTGTGCTAAAGATCAAAAGGCCGGAATGGAAAACATGCCAGGGTGTAGAATGGGATTGATGGAGAGTGAAGTGGGAGGCTAATGGAGGGGAGAGGAAAAGAGGAAACAGATAAGTAAACCTCTGGAAGACAAGTATGATCCAAACACAAAACAAAATGGCATGATTGTAAGCAACTTCTACGAAGAGAATTCATTTGACCTTGATTCTAGAAAATTCTACTCTGAGTGGTCCATGTAACCTGATACTGAATCCCTAAAGAGAAAGTTTAACACACAGCTGAGACTTGCCTTGAACCATATTTCACAGTAATGGTGCTGCAAATGCTCTTTATTTTGTTCCCAGTTTTGGATCTTCATAGATGAAATATGGAAGGCTTGGCTATAGATTGGAGACAGAACATTAAAGTCAACCTTCTTGGAAATAGAAATATTTAGTGATGTGGAAAAGGTGAGGGATGCTAAAGCAATAGGGAGGAGAAGAAACATGCCCACCATTAGTGTGGAGATTTAAGAGAGAAACACCCCCTCCACTAGTGTGGAGACTTAGAGAAACACTCCCTCCACTAGTGTAGAGACTTAAGAGAGAAACACCCCCTCCACTAGTGTGGAGACTTAAGAGAGAAACACCCCCTCCACTAGTGTAGAGACTTAAGAAAGAGTTAGTGGAACAAGAAACATAAAAGTTAAAAGAGAAATACCCTGGTGAATATACTAAAATGCCTCTTACCAAAATGCAAATATAAACTGCTTATAAAATAAATGTTTACACACACACACACACACACACACACACACACACACAAGTATATTTCAGAATACAAGGAAAAAGAAGCAGCTCAAATCTGCGCCAGTTCTAAATTTTCATCTTTGGGATTGTAGAAACATTGTACAAAGAATAAATGAAGAACTGGAAGCAAAGATATAAGTTTGAAACTATAAACCTATTTAACAAGTAAAATTATTAAAATGTATCATCCATGGGGAGTGAAACTGGGGTGCAGCAGGAATTGGAGGAACACTGTTGCTTTTTATACTATCTTCTAAACATATTCATTTCCTTTCAGTGTTTGTAATACCTTAATGGAAATTCTTAAAAATTATTTCAATTTGTTTTGCCTATATATAACAGAGAAGAAAAGTGGGTTGTACCTCTTTCTTGTATCTAGTCTCAGAAGCAGTGTTTAAAGAACATAGCCTAATTAGTGTGGCTATCAGCCAATTGAGGAACTACCCATTTTAATATATTGCATTTTTAACTAACCCACACAGCAATGATAAATTCCTTTGGCATTCCCTAAGCTTTGCCAATATTTGCCAGACACAG
Source organism: Nannospalax galili (assembly GCF_000622305.1). Lineage (NCBI taxonomy): Eukaryota > Metazoa > Chordata > Mammalia > Rodentia > Spalacidae > Nannospalax > Nannospalax galili. The sequence goes on along the minus strand of NW_008359442.1, from coordinate 7,989,857 downwards.
GAATTCATTTCATTCCCTAAGCTTCATTTATGTCTTTGTATTTCGTTAGTGTGATACTAGCCTGTCCCTCTAATCTTTTCTCCTCTAATTCTTTGTATCCAGTTCCCATTTTAATTTGCCATTGAAAATACCAAAGCTTAAATGTGTCAATGAGTGTCTGTTCAGAATGCTATAGAATTTTCCCATTTCTGTCTGTTTTCCAGCAATAGTTAACATACCCATGCTTCTACAGAACTTTTTTGGAGCCCTGACAAGAGTCACTGGTACAAACTGACTCTCCAGTGTGTGTCCTATCCTAGCCTTCCTGCTGTTTCCTTTGCGATTTCCCTTATTATTTCAATGTCCCAAGTTTGGGTAAGGATACTAAGAATTCAGAGCAATCATTTGAACATGCAAATTCCTAAGTTGTTGACAAAAATGGGCTAACTAATCTCCAAACTCTGAAGTGTTGGGGAATTGACTGTGGCTCACCAAAGCCACCCAAGAGAAAGGCCAACTTTGGTACACATTATCAAAAGTGCTAGAGCATAGATAATTAAGATAAGAATAATAAATATGATCAAAAGATAGCTTCATAATTATCATTAGAGCAAGACAGAAATTCTAATCCTAAATGAGGCCTTTGAGACGGGACCATTAGCTGGCACAGCTCAACCAACCGCCATCCGCTCAGAATGACAATAGACCACTTGCTAGTCTGTAACTCCACCTTTATGTCCTGCTTTCCATTTTAGGGGAATTACTGTTGGAGCTTCCTGCTTTCGTGTGAAAAATGTCCACAGCATAAATAGAAATGGCAATTTTTACTCCTATCAACCACATCCATGTATTTTTTTCATCAGTAAGTATGGACATAAAATGAAAAATACCTAACACCTATATTTTAAAGTTGCCTTTACAGGTGAAGTAAAGTGATTCTTTTACCACCTCATTATACAATCATGAAATTTGCAGGGTAACTACTGTTGGAGCTTCCTGTTTTGTGTGAAAAATGTCCACAGCATAAATAGAAATGGCAATTTTTACTCCTATCAACCACATCTGTATATTTTTTCATCAGTAAGTATGGACATAAAATGAAAAATACCTAACAGCTACATTTTAAGATTGCCTTGACAGGTGAAGTAAAGTAATTCTTTTACCACCTCATTATACGTATCATCTTTATGTTCTGTGAATATTCATGAAATCAGAAAACTTAGGACTAGACAATCTACAATATGCATCCTGGTGGTAGACTATAGAATCTATTCTTTTAACTAATTTAGTTTTACAAAAACCGCTTCCTCACAGCCTATTATGCATAATTAGTAAGGTAAAGATATGAACTTCAAATTCATGTCAAAAAAGAAACTATGGATTGCAACATCTAATAGATGAATAATTATTTATGTGCTTATGTGAATGTCCATTCATAGCTCTTTCCAAGGAGCTATGAACTGATAAACCAATCTCTGCTTAGACTTGTTTGAGAAGACATCAAGTGAAAAGCAAGCTTTGAAACTGTCGCTTATCATGAGCACAAAGAAGCTTTAGAACCACACAGACAATTGCAACTCAGGAAGCAAAGAGAAAATAGGAATATTACTGGCCCTGAAAGTGGGCATTTGGGTTTTGGGTTTCGTGTTATTGCTATATTGTTATACAAGTACTTTATTGTTGTGAGTAAAGCAAAGAAAGATTTCAGACAAGGTGCTTTGCGCATAGTGGTTGCTGTTTTAGTTTCTTTTCAGAATCCTCAAATAACACAGAATGCAAGGCTATGTTAACAAGTGAATGAAGCCGACAAAGCCATTCAGTAAAACATGGAAAGCTGCAGTGACAAAAGTGATGCTCACTGAATCTACAGTGAACTCTTATCTGGACAGTGGAAAATCCTCAGTTCCTGAAGAGCACTACCCTAAGCCTGAAAGACACCTGTAGACTAAGCCAGGCCTCCCAACACATGCAGGTGAAGGATGTGAGGAGTCCTTGGGCTGCTCTGTACCACCTTAACTTCTGTTCTTGATCTAAAATTATGAATAATGGCCAGTCAACGCTATGCTTAGAGAAGTCAGAGATAGGAATGTCACCACAATGTTTAGAATTCTTCCTTTTCTGAGACAAGGTCTTATGTAGTTCAGGCTAGCTTTGACCTCATTATGTGGCTAGGGATTCAACTTCTGATCTTCCTGCCTTCACCTCCTCAGTGCCGAGATTACAGACGTGTCCTACATCCATGTCTGTGTTTTTGTGCGGTGTGGGGATTGAATGCAGGGCTCCATGCATGCTAGGCAGGCACTCCAAGATACATTCCAAGAAAATAATTTGGAAGAATCTTTACAGAGCTTTTCATTTTTCAAATATGACCATAAAACCTGAGAACCCTTTTTAAGTAGAATGCATATATTTTCTCTTTTCTTTTTAAAGACATTTTTATCTCCTTTAAATCCATGGACATAAAAACTCAACATCATTTTCTAAATGTGCATACAACTCTCGTGATACATACTTGGGAAACAGCAGCTGCAAAGCTAAGCTGGGAGAGATAGAAAACATCATATGTTTCTTTACTCTTCCAGGCCCACATTTTCACTACTGAATGTTGAATGCTCAGGATTTCAAAACAGCTTGCATAACATGCACCGCCACCACAAGGACCCCTCATGTGGTTCACCTGCATGTATTGTGAGGCCTGGAGTAGATTATAGACGTCTTTCAGTCTTAGGGTAGTGCTAGCAAAATTCAGGAAACAATTGTCTTTTTCAATATCCTGTATGAATCTGTAGTGGCTGAGATACCACATAGTGTACAGGGGGAAGAAAGGAAATGAACAGTGTGAAGAAAAAGAAAAGAGTGGCAGCACGGTAGACACAAAGACACCAAAGGAAGAAAAGCTGAACACCTACTATGTGCCAGAAACCATGTTGATAGTTTTGCTTTTGCAAATTTCTTTGATACCCCCAAAGAGTCCAATCTGGTAAATCTGAGTCCTCATTATTTTTTGCTACACATTAGCACAAGAAAGTCTTCAACACTGGTGTGCATGAATGTGACAGTCCTAGGCTTCCTGAACATGCATGTGTTCTATATAGAGGTAAAATTATTCAGGTCCATTCATATGGGATGTGCATGTTCTGTTATACCAGGAAAACCTTAAAATGGAGGAAAGGGGCTGGCACCACCAACTACCCTAATATATGAATAGACTGAATGACAGCATCTATTTTAGAAGAAGGTTTGTACAAATACAACTTAGACTTTAAACACCAAGGAGAGAAGGTGAGTAATTGCAGTTTGGATAATGTCTAGCACATTGCCAACACTTTGGAGAAGTGCAAAAATAGAAATGTGCTGTCCAGTGAGCTATGTTATTACAAAAGGACTAAAATATCTTCTTCTTTAAATTTATCTCCTAGCTTCAAATGTATTAATGATGCTTTAATAGACTAAATCTGTCGTGCTCTAACGCTATGCTATTGTTGATGCAGAACACTTTGTCGTATATGTATTGCTTCACTACTAATCAAGAGGTGTGAGAAATTATTTTTTATTATAGGATCTTTATTTGGTAAATGCCTCATCCTCAACAATGACATTTTAGTACCTAGTAAAGGTACAGCATACTTGAGATGCACAAGTGTTATTTGATAATTTTCAATGTAGAATTCAAAGTAGAATTATTGTGGATTTACAGGTTGTTCTTAGCATGGAAAAACATATACATGCAATCTCTTTTCTAGAGACAGAGAATCTGTCAGAATCTGTCAGACTCTTCAGAGAATGAAGCCCAGTCTGGCTTCAAACTTGTAATCTCTACCTTGACTTTCCAAGGTTTGGATAACAGGTGTGTGCCACCATGACAAGCTCCTGGCTTGTCTGTTTTTATTGCCCTTTTGAACATGGACTGGAAAAAAATATTGTTTAACACTGGAGCTACCTATCTGCTTGAGATTTTATACAAAGAGAACAGTGATGAAATACAGTGAAAGCTGTTTGGTACATGACTGGTAAAAGCAGATGAATTGCCTAACCCTTCTCTCGAGGTTTCAGCCTAATGATGCTAATATATTTTTAATGCTTGGAAAAATTTTCAGTGATACCAAAAGAAAAGAAAAATCTAATAAAGACTGAATACATAAGACTGAGCATATAAGAAATTATCATGAAAGTTTTAATGTAATCCTGGCATTATTTTATTAAGTAAATGTCATATTTTTACATATATCATAAAAGATAAGAACATTATTAACACATATACTTTTACAGACACAATTATCTTTGTATGATTATATTGTATAGAGAGGAATAAATCAATAAGTATAATATAAACCTCTAAATGTATTTGAAAACAAGAAGTTCACAAGCTACATAGTACAAATAACTTATAGTGTTCATCATAAGTGAAGACAATTATATAGAGATATATTCTTTCTACTTAGATACTGGTCAATTACTTAATAAAAAGATGTTGCCCAATAACCAAGGATAGAAATATTTAGAGAAGGTACCAACCTCGGTAATCCTCTTCCATTGAAATTATTGTCATTTCACAAAAATTTATTTTATCTCTCCCATGCTGACTAAGATCACACCAAAAAAGATTATACCAAGAATTCTAAACACAATGTGATTCAACTTATAGATGGGTAACTTAGTCTTTTATACCTGAGTATATCACAAATTTTTAAGCCCCCCATTCAGAAAATACTATCAGGGGTATACCAAGATCATGTTTGCAATAGTGACTACCCTACTGTGAATTCACTTCTGCCTGTGAATAATTGGGAACCAGGCAGCAGACATTTACAAAATGCTTGGGTGGTAGTAACTTGAGGTTGACGGGCAGGAAGGGAAAGCTTCAGAGCACTGTATGGGGTCAGTGGACAGTTTTTCAATGTGTGAGATTGTTCCAAATTGCTGTGTATTTATCATCTGTGACCCCATGCAACTGAATGCCAATAACAACTCTCTGGCTGTGTCATTGTTGGCTCCCCCTGTACCCACCTCCCATCCACACAATCCTAGGGAACAGTAAATGCAATAGAAAAATCTAGCTTTGCACAAGAAACACAATTAATGCTTTGATTTAGAAACAGAAATTCACAGCTATTTTCAAAAATAGGGAAGTTAGTTGTAAAGGTAATAAATATGCTTTAATTTCTAGTTTGTACTGAGGATTAATTCTCAAACCTGTCTATATCCAATAGTGATTATGGGTGTTGGACACTTTATTAAGATATTATAATTATTTTATAGTTTAGGATGAATAACATGAAATCTCCAACTATTGGTAGTAAAAATTAAATAACCACAGTGTTATATGGGTGTTATACTATGCTGAGTCATCTAATCCTCACAATAAGGTTTTGATACTATAGTGTCAATTTTATATGTAAGAAATTAAGATATTTTGATGTTAAGGAACATCGAGTGTTTGGTGTAAGGAAAGCTGGCAATTAGCAAGGCTCATGGGCATACCTTGATGCCTGTGCTGCCCTGTTCCCTAGCGGCCCAGGCAACACTGCCCTTGAGAAACACCACTGTCATCTGATCACGTTTGATGTCCAGCATGAACTTTTTTTCATATTAAGAAATTATTCTTTGAGAATGTCACACATAAATACAATATATATCTGATCATATCTAGCCCTCACCTTTCCAAGTCCTCTCAGAACCCACCCCCACCTCCATCATCCTTCCAGTCTCATGCCCTTTTTTTAAAGCTTACTGATCAATACCAGTTAGTGCTGCAGGTATGAGCCTGGGTGTGAGACCATCCACTGGAACATGGACAGCCTACCAGAAGCTACGTGACTCTCCCTCCTCCAAAAACCATCCATTGCCAATCGCTAAAGTAGAAGATGTGAGGCTTCCTGAGTCCTACCCCCAGCCCCAGCATGAATCATATTTATAAGAAATGCCTAAAGACCTAGAAGGAGAGCGATAAGACATGACACAATGTTGAGCGTCACTCATGGCTCAGACAGCTATCCTGTGTGATCTTAGATGAATTGCTCACACTTCTGAAGGTTAAGTTTCCTGATCTATGATAAGGGCACACAATATTTGCCTAGTGTTTCTTCAAAGATGGATGTGCAACACAAAACATGTTTGAGGAAACTACAGAAGTGTGTAAACACATAAAATAAGGGTGATGCTGAAGATGATCACAAAATGTTAAAACCTACCCTTCTGAGTCTAAATCATAAAAATCAAGAGCTGTAAATTTTCAGAGATGAGGAAGGAATGGTCTTAGGAACAATTTAGCTTACTATTCCATGTTTTGAAGGAAAAAAAAAAGTTCAGAGCCAGAGTGAAACTTTAGGGCCCAAGGACGCTGGATCTTCTTTTTTTTGCAGTACAGCAGTTAGAGAAAGTCATTTGTCTTTTAGGGTTGATAACTATGTATCAGTGGTTTTATAGTTTTTTGAAAGATGCTCATTTCAGCAAAAAGCAAATATAATCCATTAAACAGGACATCTACCGGAAATTTGATACTGTTTAAAGTCATTGATATTGGACATTTGGTATTGATGCCAAAATAAGAAATTATTTTGGTTAGAAATCTTGAATAAAAAGCTAATTGCTTTATTTATTCATCTGTTCAAATCAGTACTAAGTATCCTGATCAGTCAGTAATTATAATTTCAATGAAAGTGAGTGGGAATGATAATTCACAGAAACTTGTCCATGAGGAGTGCAGAGAGACTTCTAAATCAGCCTGGGAGAGGTTGCCTGGGGAGAATTGGGATGGAGAGAGACTGGAAAGAGCCCTGTCTTCTAGAGGTCATTATGAGTAGTGCAGTGGAATATGGACAGAGGGTATAGAAATGAGCCTTTAAGGAGGCAGAAGAGAAGAGGGCTATGAAGAATGGATCTTGGAGATCATCCAGGAATTCTATCCTTTATGTTTTATATATCTGGATGGATTAGTGAAGGAAATGATGTAATTACATTTGCATTTTCTAAACAGTAATTTGACATGTGAGTGAAGATTCACAGTGGATGTTGTTTTTTAAAAAAGAAGGCAGGGCTGGCATGTTTTTCATTCTTAGAATAAGTATTGAATGTCCCATAGTATTCACATTAAGTAATATCAAACTTTCATCAGGTGCCATACTTTATGAATTACATTTGTTTTTAGCTGAAATCAGCGTTCTAAAATCAATGAAACCAGCACGTGGCAGAATGAATTTCTGGCATGCGTGCTGGTTCACCATGCTTAACAACCAATACCTTCCCCCAAAATAAATAATTAGATAAAGTGTTGAGTTTTGAACAGAGACCACGTATAAGGGCAAACGACAAGATTCCTTCCAAGTAATCCCAAGACAGCTCCGTAGCCTGTACAAGCCTTTGAGCTTCTGTTTGTTCCAGTTTTCACATTGGTTGAAAGGAAGAGTAATACTAATCTGTACTTTTTGAATTTCCATCTCATTCTTAGATACACACATACCTTAGAATCGGATTACACTTCTGATTTAATTAAGATACGTTAGAAGTAGAAGGACACAGGCTAGGACCAGATAAACCATATCTTCGTGTCTCTTTTATCCTCTCCCCTGGCTCTAGTTCCCCAACTAAGCAATTAACTGCCAACTGTACACTCCATGGCGGGTGCAAAGCTCTTGATCTCAGGATATGTCTGAATAATAACATGACAGTTTTCTTTTATAACCAATACCTTTATTCATAATAATCTATGCTCATTTATTCTAAGCGAATTTCCATATCATGGTTCCTTCAAACACAAGTATTCACTCAGGACTCTCCTCTGGTTTTCTCCTACAGCTTCTGGCTGTTCCCGGGGTCTTATTCATTTTCTGGTTTATTGCTCCTCTTCCTCAACTGAAAGTGTAAGTTTCATACAAGAGAGTCTAATCTTGTTCAAGGCTGTATTTCCAGTGACCAAAATAGTATCTGGGCTAGAGTAACTGCTTGGAAAACATACTGAGTTAGGAGTGGATGGATGGGCACACATATTTGGCTACATCTAGCTTTGCCAGAAGGCATCTCCAGACCAGGTTAGCACATGCCAGTGGAGCACTTTTTCATCCACTCTAACTTCCAGAACTCAAAGAAAATTCATTGTGTATAATGTTCTTAAACCCATCAAAATGTAAAACTTTGATAGTTTTACTTGTCAACAATGAGGGAGAAAAACACCTTCTAAATAGCACTTACTTACCCACATTAAAATTACAATGAATTGTACTTTTCTCTCCAGGCACCATCAATATTAGAGAACATGCCTTTGAATATATTTTAAAATTTACATCCAAGTGTTTTTCCTTCCAATATGTGCTAAAGCTTTCTACAAAATTGTACATTAATTTCAGGGAATATAGCAGAACGATTAGATTAGGGAAAATAAAATTAATTATTCATGTCACCAGTAGTCTAAAAATGCAAAGTGTTATCAGGAACACACATAATTATGAGTAACACTGCTATTTTTAATAATGAAGCCACTGTGAAGGTTAATTAATATTTTTAATAAAAATAAGATTTTGTTCTTAGGAGTTACAAAATGTATTTTGTTAGCTCTAAATATTTTTCATGGAAATATGTGTACACTCTGCTTACATTTTTCAAACAAATAGTATTCATTTTTCATGAGTAGCTCCAAAGCCTCCAGGAAGCAGCAGCAGTGTTGAGTGTATTTATACACTTTCCTTGCTTAATGCTAATTGGGTTTCTTCTCAGAAAAACTCCAATGGACGTCAAGTATCACTGGCTCTAAAAGGGTATCTTATGTGTGAAAAATGCACTTCTCTGACAACTGTCCCTTTCCTTGCATAGATTTACCAACTCTACTCTGAAAAGCCCAGCTATGAAACCAGAGAACTCCTTCAAGAGAGCCTGCCCATACTTACTGATTCTATCTCAATCTATAATTCCTTCCCAAGAGTTCCAAATACAGTCCCTTCAGTTAAAAAAAAAAATAAATAACAGAATCTGTCAAAGCCCGATTCTCTCTACTTTCTCAAGATGCTCTTTGAAATGAGATGAAAAGATGAAAAGGCCATGGATTCTAAAAACCAAGTCAAGATACTAGAATCAGTTTCAGTTCTACATGCAAAGGATGAGGCTCAATTATTTATTACTCTTAGGAAGTATGATTCTCTCATAAAAGTAGGTTTTATATATGCTGAAGAGCATAGTCCAAAAGAGTTTACATAGTGGAATGAGGTGTTGAGAATCAGAAAGCAGTACTATGAGTTACCACATCACAGGTGCACACAGGAACACTTACAGCCAACTAGGATGCCTGGCCACCCGATCAAAAAGACAGGAGTGAAATATAAGCATTGTTAAATAATGAGACGACCTAATTAAAAACATCATCACTAGAAACAATTAAAATTTAGAGCTGAGGACAATTCCAGAGACTCCTAGTAAGTCACTTATTATAGAGATGCAACAAAGCCACCGTGCAGGGAGGTTAATAGCCTGTTCGAAAAACTTGCATTGGAAGCATAAACCTGATTAATATGATTAATATGTTAGTTCTATTATACCACATTTCCTCTAAGGAAAAAAATACCAAGGCTCTGAATTTTCTACAGTATGTGTATAGTATGCAAAATACTCCTGAAGGGAAGAACAGAAAAGACCATTGATATGCTACAAAGAATATTCCAGAAATAACACAACTCTATTTTCCTGTCTATGCACATTAGCAATAAATAAACAATAAATGTAAAAAGGTGGGGAAAAAGAGGAGAGGAGTGTCTTCTTTTCAGTCATGTACCTAAGATCCATGCACAAGTTCATTCATTAAAGGAAAGAGCTCTTTGCAGCTAAAAATTTTGCATGACATTCTCCCTCCCCAAACAGCTCTCTACAGTCTAAAGAATGATTTTTTGGCAAATATTTTGCTGTCTGAGAATAGCGTTATGGCAACATCTCAAGACTTAAGTTTTCTATGAAAAACAAGTCATATAAATGTCAGGGAACCCATAAAAAATTCTATCAAAATTGTCATGTTTACAGTAAAAGAGGAGCCATTTAATCAGAAAGATTGGTAGATGTCTGTATTATTTTACCATTATAAATCATGTTGAGCTAAGAAACTTTAGTATGAAAACTGATCAACACTCAAAAGAAAACTCTTTTTTATTTTATACTTTTAAAGTGCATTTTCTTTTAAGCAGGCGTGAATCTAAATGGATTTGGTGGAGGGTATTTTGATGAATGCTCCTGTAGTCTCTGACTGGATGAAACCTGAAATAGATTTCTCACCTCCTCCTTGCCCTGCAGGATAGCTGCACAAACATCAGCTCATCTATGTAAAATGAATCCAATTTAATTCTGGTTGACCAAAAATCTGCTTCCATAGTTCTAAAACATGCCGTCATCCCAAGGTGCACAGTCATTGCTGTGTAAATGGCTTAGTGTTATCACTGTGGAAAATACACTTTGATTGAAAAGCAGTACATTAAGATTTTGAAAAATGAAACGACCTCTTCTTGGGGGTTGATAAAAGCAGACAGATGTGGTCACTACGGACAAGGTTTAAAGAACAGATGCTGCATCTAACCTTCTAAAAGGGGGTCAAGACCTGAAATTAGCACTATAAATCACTCTCATATTTAAATGTCCCAAATTCTGGTATGATTTTGTCAGATAAACACTTTACATTTAATTTATATCAGTAATCTCTTTGTATTTAAAGGGCAATTTAAAAATAAATAATGAGTTAGGAAAATTTGAAAAATTATCTTATTACTCAAAAATAATTTCTTTTCTTTCATAGTGATTTGCAGTTCCTGCATAATGTATATTGAATTGCTACCTTAAATCATACATATATGACTATAAAATAGTTTTTAAAATATTTCCAAATATAAGACATTGCTGCCCTGCTGAATATTAATAACAATTGAATGTTTGTAACATATTAATCTAAATTATTTAATCATTGTTATCAGTCTATGAAAAATGTAAAGATTTAAAATATCTATTTTTTAAATGCACACAGTAATCTTTTACTTAAGTCAGTATCTTCTCAAATGAACCAAGTGATCACTCATTGATTAGATCATTCACTTCTACAAATCACCTCTGTCCTTAAACTTATAACAAGTTATGAGAGACTCTTTTTATTGACCATTAGCAAGCACTTAGCTGTTTCCCTTTGTGCTAATTTTATAAAATGCACAAAACTTAGTTTGACTGTATTCATATTTATCTTTTCAATCTAAGAGTTATTTGGCCACTAAAAATTCCTGAGAGCATGTACTAACCAATAAATCACATTAAAATAATGTTAGTCAATATTCCTTTTGGAACACGTGGTTTACCTAGGAGTTTTGAAAACTATAATTCATTAGCAATGAAACAGGACTACCAAGAAAAATACCAAACTACTTCCAATTGTATTCACAGAAACATTTCCAACTGTAAATGTACTTAAATGCCCTCATGAATTATTTGATATAAAAGAAATATTTTATGAATTCTTTTACAGTTAATCTTTCCTGTATCAGATTCATTTTTATAAGTTGTTCCTCATTAGGTGAAGCACCAATCAGCAAGAATGATAACAAATCCTCGATGAAATATTAGAAAAGAATATCCATCAGAGCTACGAACAAGCACAAATCTGTGCGAAGTCTCATAAGTCTTTGTCCAATATGATAAGTACTATATAATCAACAATCACATATATTTAAACACCACAGAGACAGTCAACAAAATAACAATCATGAATTTAAAGCCCATAAAGGTGACCAACAAAATGATGATACTGCAAGTAAATATTCCAACTAAAATGAATATCAATTTCTGCTCATTTTTACCAGTGTGTCCTCATGTCCAGAACACTGTCTGTTCATGTAGAAACTGATCGATAAACACATATTAGAATATGTCCTATCACACAGCCCATTTCACTTTGTGACCAAATGCAAATGGAAGAAGAAAGGAAGTATGGGGATGAAAAATAAGCGCACATGGTGCAAAATATGCAATTTAGTACTGTGCCACATTTATTAATTTATGTTACAACTTTGTTCACGTCTACATTGATTTAAGTATTTTTCTCATTTTTTTCTTCTTCTATTCATGCCTATGATACCATTCTATTCAAAGTAAAAAGGGGGGATATGTTTTCTTCTTTTCCTTTGAAACCCAACTTAATGACGAGCTAGAGTGTTGATGAAAATAGAACTTGCTTTCAGGTGTTTTCTTTCCAAACCTGATAGTCTGTTTCAAATGCTTGAGCTAAAAGCAGTTTAAAAACTGATTGTTGCCATTTGCTCCTTTGGAATTTAAATTTCTGATAGGTAAGGATCGTGTATTTGGAAGAAAGCTTTATGTGACATCTATTGAAGATATTTACTATTAAAAGCAAAATGAAACAATCAATCTTGGATCACAAAAAACACAAAACTCTGTAACATTGGAATGTGCAGAAAGGCTCCAAATATCAATAAGGATCTAATAGCATTTAATAGCATTTCAAAAGCATTTTATAACATTTCATAAGTCTTTATTCTGTGTTCTCTGATGTAATGCCAATGACTGAAACAGTGCCTCATACAGGCAATCAGGAAGTATTTCTCCACTGAATCTATGAACTTGCAACTTATACCAATGGCACATTTTAAAATTCTATTTTTCAAAGTTTCAGATACAAAATTTAATAATAAACTCATTAAAGTGAATTCTAGGTAAGAGCAATTAGTTACATATCATACAAAATATCTTTGCTCCAGGCAGTTTTTAAATAGCATACTTTACATCTTCACCTCAGATAACCTAAAGGAGTTCTTTTCTCATTAACAGAGAGTAGACCCATCATTCACGATGAAAACCAAGTCTCTAACATTCCAAAAATTTAGTATCTCAAAATACAATAGAAATATTGCAGGCACTATCTCTTTTAAGACCAAATTTCCTTTTCTTTTGATGAAGTTCTTAATTTAAACAAAGCCTTTTAAACACACCATTAATTTGCTTGTTCATTACACTTAAAACCTAAAGATTCTTCAAAACCAGCAGATCCTCTCCATTTGCCTGGCCTAGACCAACATTGCATTGCACAGCATAGAACCTTTGATTCCTCAGACATATGCACATCATCTGCAGAATGAACACCTTGTGTTCACCAGTCTCGAAGAATGCAAAGCACACAAGATCAGAAAGAAAATCCAGCTTAGAAAAGACACACGAAGAAAGGCCCACTTCTGAAACCACATGTCCCAAATGAAAGGATGGCATGCATGTGCTCACCTGGCTAATGGGCTCTTTCGTGGGAGGCTTTCCTCTTCTAGCTGTGCTGGTAGCCAGGGTCGTGGTAGTCTCCATGATTGAGGTGGACATCTCTGACTGCATGGCAGTGGCTGTTGACTCAGTTGTCATAGAGGAAGGCACTTCACCAACCAGTCTCACATTTCCCACTATGGCGATGTTGGCATCATTTTCTGCTGCCATATTCAGAACTTTCAAGCCATTGTAGTAAAGCCCAGAGAGCTGGCCCTGGAAGGGCTGGCCCTGCTCTTTCCCGCCAATTATTATGGTTGCTTGGCTATTGAAGATTGTGAGCTGACGCCCTGTAAAAATAATATTACATACATGCAAAAATGTTGATTGTGAACTCTACATTCTACAAAGGATGATAAAACAGATCTTTCATGGGGTGGATAATGAGAGCAATAAACTATAAGAGAGGTGTTTGACTCATAATTCATTGCTTATAAATGAGGTGTCCATGAAATGCGTAATTATTGGCAAATATTTATAAATTTTCAACGGATTGTCAATGTGGTGCTTTTGCTAAAAGACCAATCAAACATATATAGTACAAATCAGTTTTTGGTGGGTGCCTTTTCTCTTTCCCCTCAAGAGCTTATTGTTGGTCTCTTGAATGTAAACTACTAAATTTGAAAAGTGTGACATATCTAGCATTTCAAGTATTGTTATCCTAAAATTACCACTGAAAGAAACTAATCTGCAGAAGTTAAACTCTAACTTTAAAATTTATTGTAGAAAAAATTCACAATTCACATAATGCCCACATGGATCTATATACTGTTCTTTAGACATGTTTTGAAGGCAATAGTCCATTGTTATTTCAATTATTCTCAATTATTCTATTTTTCCGGCAATCACACTGAAAAGAAATGCATGGTTTACACTGAGCTGATCAGAGACAAAAAAAGGATCCAAAAATATTTTTCTGATTGGTTTTCAGCAAGTCTATCAAAACAAAACAAACAAAATGAACCAAAGAAAAAAGGAACAAAAACAGCTTCAGATGTAAAAAGCGGCTTCAGAAATGACACACAAACCGATGGAGGAATCATGGCACATTTCCATCAGACAACAATCCTCAGCAACAGTACCATTATCATCAAATGGAGGATCCAGTTTTAGCAGAGTGACTCTGCTCATAAAAAGCATGCACACAACTTAAGTTCAGTTTTAATTAGGGTTTGTTCCCAAATGTTCTCAGAAGTTTGCAAACGTTAAAGGGACTTCATTTTGACTGGCAATCCATATTGCCCACTATTTAAGATTCCTAGAGTTTAAACAAAGAGTTGCTTTTTTTTTTTCAGGACCATGATAAAGATATCCGAACTACATATATTTTAGTTAATAATTTAGAGGCTGGAACATGGAATATAATCTATAAATGATTTATCATTTTGGGTTAATGCTTGCTGTGAGTACCTTCATACATTGAGTTAGTGGATTATATTTAACAGTCCCTTTAACCTTAAGTTAACTGGGTAAGATTATTAAACCGCTGGTACTTCTAAAAATGTATAGAAATTATTATACAAGGTATGCAAATATTACTATCTACATTTTGCTGTTTTAAATTTTTTTTAATTTAGTTTTACGGAAAATTTATTTTTTATGTTTATTAGTGTTACAATGAAGTTCTACTTGGTTATGTTCAAATTATTTTTTTATTTGAAGTTTTAATCAATGTTTTTTACCTTTGTCGAGTAGCCATTCATCAACTACTCGACCAAGTCGATATGGAATTCGCTGTCTAGCAATCGCCAGGCGCTCGTTATCATTGTTTCCTTTAAAGTTTAAAGAGACATTTCATTGGTTAAAATCTGTAAGGTCAAAGGTTAAAAGTTAATACTTAAAGCTCGAGCTACACAGTTGTCACATGATTTTTTGAAATTTGGAATTTTAAAAAGTTCTACCTGGAGCATTTCATGTTTCAGACTTGTCATTCATTCATTATTTTATTTTAGCAAACAAAATTATTCCTATGTTAATGGAAAATTAGAAATCTGCATTTGAGCTAGGTTATTAAACTTATGTTATAGACAGACCCGAACAAGCAATTTAAACAGCATAGAATAGCTTTACAAAAAATGACCATTGACCTCAGGGCTTTGTCTTTTTGATGTTTCTTATTAACTAGTTAAACATGTTCAGCTGCAACAGGTTTAAGTTTTCAAAATACATTCACCCTCTTATTCCAGATTAGTAATTTGTGAACACCAAACTTAACACCACCTTTGGCACACTGAAGCATCTAAAACAGGCCTAGCATACTTTATTTCCTATTCAGACAACATATTTCCTTATTCGTTTCATTAAAGAAAACCACAAAGTCCAAACAGTTCTTGTGTATTCCACAGAAATTGGCTAATCAATCACTTGGGCATCAGAAGAGATTACATCTTGCATCATCCAAATATGTTTTAGGAAAAGGCTTTGACAAAAGTGACTTTATTTGAGTGTCCTTCTGTTTCATTTAAAGCCTAACATGCTGAAGCATATAACATTCAAAAATTATATGTGAATTTTTATACACTTCAATAACTGCTTATTATTCAGTTATTCTGAAAAAAAAGAAGGCATGAGAACTTAAAGTACAAATGCAAGCTGTAAACAATGGCCCCATTCACAGATTTAAACTAAAGGAGAAGCTTGCCTTCTTTGAATAGAAATATTGTCCGCTAGAAACTCTGTTTCTATTGACCTTGAATAAAGTTTGCAAAGAGATGAATGTTTTCTTGATCTGAGTTCCATTTCAGTGCTCTATCATGTATATCACAAGGAGTTTTTCTAGTCCATGAAAATTAGGTAGAATATAATTTGGAGCCAAGCCATTTTGGCAAGAGCTCAGATGAGGATTACTAGTTGAAAGAAACCTTAAATGGTAGAATTATGCAGATAAAAAGACTGGTGCATTTTGCTAAAAAAGAAAATATACTATTTTCCCTCAGACTTATCTTTATTTATAAGGTAGTTTCATTTTTTGTGCTAATTTTATAATGGTCTGTACTTACCACAATAAATCTTCCCTAATATTGCTCAAACACCTTTAGAGAAGTAGAAAAGGCCTGTCTTTTAGGCCAGCTCAATGTGTCATTCAAATGTCAATGCCACTGAAATATTTCACATATGAATATTCACTGTATAATGCCAGTATCAAAGTTGTGCCAAATATAAAGTTAATGAAATCACTGGTGTGTGGTTCTATGGATTATATATAATTTAAATACTGTAAAATTGTATTTTGTACTGTAGAGATATAATGTTGGTAAACCATTACCGCTTTTGAAAGCATATAAATAGCAAAAAAATTTCAACTGTATTTTAAAATGCATGCATAATTTGTGTTCTTTTTTGTGTGTTTGCACATACATATTTTTTTCAAATATGAGAAGTTTAGTATTTTCTATCCAAGGGCAGTGTAACTGTTGATGAACTAACTATGTGTTCTTGTCCAAATGTGATTTATATAATGATTATATTTTACACACATAATTTGAAAGGCAAATATAAAATATTTTTTAAAAGACATCTCTTTTCTCTGTGGACTTTTTAGCCAATATTCACAGCCATTTTCAATGGTATAACTTTCATGTTAGAATGTTCTGATCATCCGGAATGACCCATTTTCCCTTAGACAACATCCAAAACAGGTCCGTACTTTCCTTTGCCTAATTACTACTACAGTTCTCAGTGCCCCCCCCTGTATCACTCTGCAATAAATCCAACTCATCCACCACAACTAATATTGAAGCATCCCACTCCTGTCACCATTCCCTTTGGCTTCAGGACAAACTGTGCCTGAGGGCTTTCTGGTCTCTTTCTGTTCTCCCTGCCTCGTCACATGGTCATCGTGTACTTGCCCTCCTCGTTTTTAGCCTTACAAGTTTTCCTTCAATTCTTCTAAAGCTCCTCTTTGTTCTTTCTGGGCCTTTGTAGCTTTAGCTTCTTTCATTTGAGATACTTTCCCTTACCTGACTCATCCCGATCTTCCTTAGCCTCCCTCCCATCACTCATTAATGGAATCTTTTTGGCATTGTTTACACTGTTGAGTTCATAGTAAGAAAGAATATCTTACTATATACTTCATAGCTCCTGAAACATATTCTTTAGAAACAAGCATTGACCTTAGAGTTGCATATTCAACAGTTTTCCTTTTAACTTTTAACTCTGAAGCTTTATGAGAGTGAGTGCTCTGCGTAGCGTTTAGTGAATTCCCAGCGTCTTCAAAATACCCATCACACAAAGTCCAATGAAATATCTGCACAATGATGAAGAGAAAGAAATCTTGTTTTCTCCTCTGGTAGTGTCTGTGGAACCACTGCCACATTCTCTGAGCTTAAAGGCATTCAGAAAAAAAGGAAAGTATATAATTGTGCCTAATGAACAGATCACATACCAAAGGGAAAATCACAGGTTTCTATCAAATCTTTATCTCTTTTATAGATTTCTCTGATCCATACAATCAATCAGTTTCTTTTTTCTTTAAAACCCACTCCATACAATAAGAAAAAGGAATCATGGCTTTTATTAGTAGAGAAATGTGGGAGAAAAAGTCCTAAACAAGACAGGTAGGAAAAAATGAGGCATTCTTTCAGAATGTTTGAAGTAGACACAGAGTAAATAAATACATAGAGCTAATCTGTCCTTACAACATTGACTCTGTCTACCAGTAGAAGCAATATAATTGATAGGCCGTGATTTAACTCAACGGCTGTTTTTCAAGATCTTTGAAACTCAGTTAAAACAAGAATATAAACACCACTTCCCAGTCAACACCACGGGTCGACTAACAACAATGATAATGAAGGAGATTGAGGAAATAGAGTAGACAGCAAAGATAGGTGTGAAAATACATGATAATATGTAAGAAAGGCAGCCAAGCAAGCATTCCACAGCCAAATGTCAGGTGTCTGCTAGTTCACATAGCATCTTATTTAACACGAAGAAAAATTTAAAATCAAATGGCATGTAATTCTTTGAGAAAATAATAGATCGAATGTCAGATGGTATTTATTGCATTTAAATACATGTTCACCTTACCTTCTAAATTCTTTGTTTTTCTACTAGAATAAACACATAATGACTTTTCCGGGGCAAAAAATTATATGCAAGTATACCATTCACCTAGCGAGGACACAGATAAATAGAATAGAAAGTCAAGACTGTTTCTTCTGTCCTGGAAGCACTGGGCCCCACGATCCTCCTGGCTTGGCTTCCCTAGTGGGTGGGTCTACAAGAGGCACACACCACTGACCTTGTCCACAATGTTATTTTAAGTTGATTCCCAAACCAGTTCTATTAGTGAGGATAAAATAAAAAGGAAGTTCAAATTGCTGATGTTCAACAGAACTTGGCCTATATTTTGCCTAACTTTATGATTTTTATTAGAAGTTGTATATGGGCAGCAAACACTAACCATATTATTTAACTTTCTCAAAATGAATTTCTTTAAAACTCTATGCTAATGAGTACTCCATACTGAGCTTTATCCCAAGAGTTTAATTTTCACAAGTAAAAATATTTACTTGGTACTGCATGAAATGTGTTTAATTTTCTAGTCAATGTATTATTCATTGAATATTGTGCAACAGAGATGTCACAAAACTAGTAAACAAAAACTAAGATGGGTTACTAGCTTCAAAAAATTTGTTGTAGTTTTTATTCATAAAATATCCAGAATTTTGTATAATTGTTTTAATTGTATTTAGTCTTTTTCATGGTTCAAAATGTACAGACCCTACACACTATATAAGGAACATAAAATGGCTCATTGCAAAAGCCCACGGACAAATACAATTTCCAGTGACTTTTTATATATTTATATTTTGGGAAAATAATTGGGATTGAACAAAGCATGGTAGGATGTAGGGCCCTTGCACTGAGCATCTGTGGATAGTGAAAAGAGGCTCAACTTGACAGGTGACGTTAAGAACAGAGGATGCATCTGAAAATTCAAGTGAACCTGAAGGTGAGTCTTTTGCGGAAACATTTTAACCTTCAGGTACTCTAAACCAGAGGAAAGAATGATTGATGCAATAGTGACTGGTTGTAACTGATTTATCCTTTCGGGGCCACTGAGTGGGTCCAAGAATTTCAGCTTAAAAAAAAAAAAAAAAAGAGTACAAAATTCAACTGTGGCAATCAATTGAACCCATGAATTACGTAGATGAAAGAGCTTCTTGTTAAATCATGAAAAGATGGTAGTTTAGCTGGACCTTGTGTCCCACACCTGTAATCCTAGCACTTGGGAGGGTGAAGCAGGCATATTGTGTGGTTTGAGACCAGTCTGGGCTACAAAGTGAATTCTCGAACAGCCTGAACTACTGAGTGAGATCCTGTTTCAAAAAATGCAAATTTGCTCTCATATTTCTTCTCCCTGATAAAAGCAGAGTAGGAATTCTGTTCTCATTTCTTTTCCTTTCAGTTAGTCACGTGTGAGCTTAGTCTTCTGGTAACTTCCACTGAAAATATCCATAACATACATTCTCTGTTGTAATTTTAAGCAATGAAGCCGCATATGCAGTTTGCTATTATTTTCTTTGGAACTGCTAAAGCATTAAATATTTTTGACAGGAAGAAAATGCCTGAACCTCCAATCTATATTAAGATTACTATAAGCACGTGTATGCAGGTCAGAGAACAATTTAGTGGAGTCTGTTCTCTACTTTCACCATATGGATTCTGAGAACTAAACTCAGGTCATTAGGCTTGGCAGCAAGCACCTTTACTGGCTGATCCATCCTGTCCTTGCCGGCCTCAGGAATGAATAATGAGCAGAAACATCTGTTCACTGAAAAGTGGAATGGAATACCTAGTTTGATTAAATCTTGACACTGTCATTTTCTCCCTTGTATGCATAGATTGATTTCTCGGTTCCCTTAAAATGTGCATGTTGAAACCTGTTTTCCAATGAGATGGTCTTCAGAAGTGAGTGAATCTTATGAATAGAGGCTTTGTCAACAAGATTACTGCCTTATGATAGAGACTCCAAAAAGATCCCTGTCCTTCAAGTTTTTGAAGACACAGTAAGAAGATGGACATCCATGACCTTAGATGTGCATTCCACCAAACCCCAGGTCCTCTAGCACTTATCTCAGAATTACCTCAGCTTCCTCAACTGTGGGAAATGTGTCTATGCTGTATAAAGTACCCTGTTATAGGCATTTTGTCACAAAAGCTCAGACTGACTTAGATATCATGCAGTTAAAAATTCTTTGCTTGGAGTTAAACTTCATGATGAATCTCAGAGAATAAAGAGAAGGAAATTTTAAACATAATTTTAGACCTATTATGTAGTAGAAAAAGCTCTATGAATGAAACTAATATGTGTTTTCTGTCCACCCATCTTAGATGATCAATTGTCTGTATTTTTTCCTTGAAAATACATAATATCCTTGGGAAAAAAATAAAGGAAAGCAATCCTATGAACCTAACATTTGTCTAGAAAAAAATAGGACAGTAAAAAAAAAGCAAAAAGACTTTGGTTTTTTTGCAAGCTTCTTATATCTGGAGATGCACCGATTCGCCTCCTGTCTCCTCTAGTGTCAGTCTGAGTCGCTGACTGCTAACTCTTTAAAATCGGGCATTCTGTTCCTTTACAGTTCTGTCAGCTGTTACTCTAAACATTCTCTTTGTCTTGCAAATCCTCTGCATTCTTTTCTTCTACACTCCTAAACATTCCTGCTTACCCTAATACATATATTTACAGACACACACACACACACACACACATACACACACACACACACACACACACACACACATGCGTGCGCGCGCGCACACACACAGAGTCTGGTAAATGTATGTCTTCCTTAGAGTTTAGATTGCATTTCAAGGAACCATTTCCTGTTCCCTATCCTGTCACCAAATTCATTATGCGATCTTGAAGCACTTGGTCAGACTATCCATAAACATGCTGAAAAATATGTCCCTATGCTTGATTCTAGACTGTACATGTTCTTTGGGGTCAAGGGTCATTCTATAAACATTGTGCTTAACACAATGTTTAGCACATAGCAACTGTGTGATATGTAATTCCTGATGCAAGCTAAACCCACTCAAAATATTTATTCTATGGCAAAAAGTGATACTTCTTGTGAAGAATCACAAAGCACGTGCAAACACACACACACATACACACACACACATACATGCAAACATGTGCATGTGTACCATGAACACAAATATCATTCATAAAGCAGCAAAGAAGCTAGCCTCTCAAGTCTGTATATGCACTGGGTCTTTGTTGTCCTGTTCCTCTTTAATTATGATTTTGCCATTGGAGTAAGCAATAAAGCAAGTACATCTCTTAACTATTCTACGCTTTATTTAATAATACGTAGCCTCAAATGGGCCCTACGGCTGTGAATACATGTTGGCCAATAAATTACTGTCACTTGAGAGTTCGTTTTTCTAACTGAATAAAAAGCTATTGGTTGATTTTGTTGGGTGAGTATCTGAAGGCAATTCAGTTCTCTAATGAACTCTATACGTGAGAGATGGTCTGAACCTCAATGACTCTTCATATATGTGTTGCTACCAAGACTTCCTTTTCCTAAGGCTAATTTTAGTGGTGATTTATTTCAAATGCATTCACATGTAGACTCTCCATGGAATTCTTGATCCCAAAGTCTATGGATAAACATTAATGGTCTATAAGGAGCTCTGCCTACCTTTTACTAAAAATTAAACTTATAACATGAGGCAGTATAAGTTAAAGTTCTCATGATATGAGAACTAGAACCTTCTAGAAGAAGCCTGATTATATTGCAGCTGATACACTGGAGTCAGGGCCTCTTTCTTAGTTCTCTTATGTGAGGGAAGATGTCATGGCCTTGTCTGTAAAATTTAGGGTAAGATTATTCTCAGGGGCATGTAAAATCAGCTGTCTTCCCAACATGCTTGAAGATTCATCAAGAAGCTATTATCAACATTTCCATTTTATAGATTAAGATGGTGAACAAAGGTATTAAAGTGATGAGAGACACATTACAGCTGAGGAGGCAACTAGAAGCAGAATTCAAAATTCTTCCTTCAGTGAAGCCCTGTTATATATAACCACGATGGACATCACATGCTCCCAGCATTCCTTGTCTTTGCCACTAATATGGAAGAAAAGCCCCAATCTTAGTCTGTGAAATTTACTGAGTTCTTTATGTGTTTCATCTCAAGTGAGAAGTTAGAAAAAGAAAGAAGGTCTAAATATGAGTCAAAAGACCACTGTCCTTCACTGGCTGGCGAGAGGACAGACAGAACTTTGAAACACATTAAGGATAATTTTGCTTGGACTTTGCATCTGTTCCTCTCATTTTCATCCTAGTGTCTTATCACTGATTTTTTCTCTGTCCATTTCCAGGAATCCTGTTTTCATGTGTACTTGTATCTATGCTCTCTGGACATATTTTATTTTTCAAAGAGACCTCCCATTCGTCTCTAGCGTCTGTAAGTAAGCCCTATTTCTTTAGGATAGCTAGGTCAGTGTTAGCAAGCCAACTTGACTCAACAAAGTCAGTTCATAAACATGAAGTATAAACTCTGAAACGATAAGTATGCACCAATTATCCATGCACCACGTGGATCCTACCAGAGAAAGCATGTACCCTTTGGGGAGTCAAGAGGCAAAACAAGGAAACATATGGAAATCAAAGTTCCGACATCGATAACTTGTCATAAGCATGCAATTAGCCACCATGTGAACCATAGTTAAAATTCAGAAAGTGATGGATTAGAGAAGGTGTGATCGAACACAAAAGAGTTTTACATTGATTGCAATCTAAATTTCAGTGATGTAATAATTATAAAATATTGATAATTTCAGGGGCTGATAATTTGTAACTTCCTTTACCTTTACAAAATTTCATCCTTACAATTTCCTAAATAAATATGCTTTCAAATAAAGCATACCCTCTAAAGTAATTATCGATACGAATATTGAGAAGTATAGTTATCCCGTGAAATATAAAAAACATAGTAGATATAGTTATACCCACTAAGCAAAATATGACATAAACTGGCAAGAATTTGAAGGCAGTATGTAAAAATTAAAACATTTTCTATAGCCTGGGCGTGGTGGCGTACACACTTAATCCCAGCACTTGGGAGGCAGGGTCAGGAAGATGTCTGTAAATCTGAGAGCAGTCTGTTCTGCATAGTGAGCTCCAGGCCAGCCAGTGCTACATAGTTAGAACCTGTCCCAAGAAACACACACGCACACACACACACACACACACACACACACACACACACAGGCTAGAATAAAGGAACTGTGAGCCATCATTCAAAAAATGTCTGTCATATTTAGAATATATTATTAATATGATACATAGAGAGGTATCTTCATTTTCTTCCCAGGCTTCTTTAAAAACACACACAAACACTTTCTCTAAATTAAATGTAGTATTGTGACGCACTGCTGCACCGAGGGTCCTGTCAGTCAGCTCACTTAAGACACTGAGCAGACACCAACAAGCAAAGCAACACCCTATTCATGACAGATGACATCCCAGCTCTTTCTGTGAAACAGCAGGCCTCTGCAGCCTGTTGAACAATGTCTTATGTGAGACTGCTGTGATGTTGGGCACAGAAGGCCACAGTCTTCTTAGGGAAGAAACTACAAACTTACTGCACACTTAATTGGCTAGAGAAAATACTCTCTACATGTCTCTCTTTCGTATGGATCTACATTAAAATATCTAGTGTTCCTTTGCACACAAATTTATAGAATCATTTTTTCCCCACTAGTCACTGACATTCAAAGCATTTTAGTTGAGATACTGTTCCAACACATTAATTACAAATAAAGGCAGCCTTGTGCGGTTTGGACCTCATTGCCTGTGTGGAATAACTTCTCCCCTAAGCATTCACGTGTACTTTTCCCCCAAAGCAACAAGATAGGATATGGAATCAAAAACCAGCAGTAAGAAATGAAAAACAACAAGGAAAAGCAGAAAACCAAATGAAAATCCTACTCTGATAAATAAAGGTTAAAGTTTGTTATACTGCATACTAAAGTGGTCGTTTGTGCCAGCCTCGTAGGATTTAAGAAAGAAGAGTGATTTATCAGCTACAAAAACAGACAAGGCCACTGACAGACATCACTACATAGTGAGAACGGAAGGAAAGGGAGGGAAGACCAGCCCCGTATCACCTCACAAGTGGCCATTTTCCAGCTGAGTACTTTCTAAACCATGATGACTTAATATTTAAGCTTATCCACCTTAATAAAAT
>NW_008359442.1:7960258-7965319 GCF_000622305.1 Nannospalax galili | reverse complement strand
ATATATATATATTCTCTACGACATCTTTTTTCCAGTTCTTGATTTTTGAAAAATCATAGAATTGTGTGGGATAAGTGGAATTTGTGCCGTTCACACCAACATCGTCTTTCATTCTTTACAGTCAGATTGGCCTGGGAGAAAGCGGAGACTGCCCCATGCACAGTCTGATGAGGCCGGCAAGCACATGAGAAATTTCACTATTCTCTAGGGAAGAAAAATGAGTCTGAGGAGTCTTTCTAATCTTGTTATCAATGCACTTACATTTGTTTCCTTCACTTGTAATTGAAATGCAGATTTTATTTCCAGTTAAAAAGATGGTGTTTGTCAATTGTATACAAATTATTGAATATTAAGTGCTCTAGACTTGTAGATGACAGACTATTTAATCATTGTCAGCCCCTTTTAATTTTATAAAAGTCAAAATTCTTAAATAAAATATCTTAATCATTTTGTATATGAACATTGTAATTCAGAGTTAAAATTTCTAAAATTAACTTCTCACCAGTAAAACTGTGTTTACTTTGCCAAAAATATCTCTTGGATGTATCCATGTGGTCACTTTTGTTGTGGAAAGAGAACCCTTGATGGACAAGGGTCTAATCCTGTCCTTACTGCTAGCGAGCCATGGAACACCAGATCAGCTCTGAGCTTTGAGCTTAGAGCTTCAGCTTTCTTATGTGTAAGAGAATTGATGTAACGTGTGTGCATCTCACTCACGCAGTGCCTAGTACATAGTGAGCACTTGATAAGCACTGCCTGCTATGTTGTGGTGGTGTCATTACTTGTCATTATTTGTCATTATTTGTAACAGGTCAGGGAATATATAGTTTTTGGAAAATATTGTTCACCATCAAATCCCAAGAAGGGATTTGAGATAGATGTAACTAAGGGTAAAATCTATATTTCTTTCCTAGGATGAATAAAGACAGGAGAACTGGCCTTACTGCTGGTGAATTTCAGAGCTTCTTGGATCCTTTATCAAAATCACTGCAGTCTCAGAGGGTAATTAATATCTAGACTGTGAAGAGAGCCAGTGTGAACAATGGAAAAGAGGTCATTCACTGGTGAAGTCAGAGGATAAGAACAAGATGGACCAGAGACGAGCACAGTCCATTCAGGCCAGGAGCCCCTAGGATGAGAATAATTTGGACTCTGGTGGGGATCTGAAATGAACATTTTAATCTGGATATTCATGCTTCAAAGAAATCATCTTCAAATAGAATGCTTACATCCAATCTCTCACCTCATAAAGCTGTGGCAAAAAAGGACACAGAAATTTAAAAAAAGAAGCAGATACTGTATTGCTGAAAGCCAAGTAGTCCATTACCTGTAGGATGAGGTTGGTGAACAGGATGGTCTTGCGGGTGGCCTCCAAGGCTGATTACCTTAGTCTGAGGCTCTGGGGAGTGTCTATAAAGACAAGCCTTTGGCCATCTTACGCAAGGTATCTTCGGCTTTCATGGGGAATTAATCTTCGGGGCATTAAAACAAAACATCACAAATTCTTCTAACTTGGGAAATATCGTTAAAAGGCAGTGAAATCTTTGACTTGGCAGGTTCTCTTTTTCCTCTTTTTAAAACTATCTTATAGTGTTTTGACAATTTTATGAAAGCTTCCAGGCATCATCTGTGGGGACCTTTATGATTAAGCTGTTACACTCTTCTGATCTGCTTGATGTTGCAAGCTTGTCTTTTTTATTATTTTTTTTTCTGCTCCACAGACCTACACTCTACTCACTGCCCAAACATTTCTGTGGATTCCCTTACCAACTGAAGCCTGTTATAGTTCTAACAGTCATTTCAAGAGGAGAAAGGCCACATGGTTTGAATGTTGAATATCTCAGTTTCACAGAAAGCAGTTAAGAGAGTGGGGGGAGGTACACTGTGGTGTTAGAAAAAGAAAGAGGTTTCTCTCTTTTCCTTAGAAAGTTTTACCATTGGAAGATAAGTGGCAAACTTCAAGAGGGAATCTCAGAACACACATCAATGGCTACTCTTTACAAATTCCCATGCAAAATTTATCAGAATAAACCCTTTCTTGGATTTCTCAAACACCTGTAATAGCAGCAACTGCTAATGTTCCTTCCAGCGTAGATTGTTTTCCTGAGAATTTTAATTTAATCAAGTCTGGCAATGAGAGACATGAAAGACACTCAGCGGCCTGTGGAATTGTGGGTTAAGATCCAAACACCCTAAAGAAGTATAGAGGAGAATGTTCATTGGATCCCTCAGGGAATTTCTGTGGATTTCCCTACCGCCTTCACTAGTATCTTAGAGTGAAGCTACCTGTGATTTCTAGTAGAACTCTAAATAAAAACTGAGAGAGGAGAAGAGCAATTCTAGAAATATGTCCTAACAAGTTTGCCCTGATGTTGTGTTAGGCAGGACAATAAGAGCTGATCCATACACACATTCCTGATTCTCTCTTTCTTATAAGTCAGCACATCTATTGTTAGATTGTATTGAATTTACACATAGGAATGAAGTATTGGTGCCAGTCCTTATTAACACTGCCTCTAAAATTTTTCCTTAAGTCTTTTAAATCCAACTGTATTGACTTGACTGAAAAGAAACACTTCCTTGGTATCTTCTACACAAGAACACATTACGTACTTACAGTGTTGTGTACCCTCAAAATTCATTTGGTGAAGCCTTTATCTTTCAGTACATCAGGATTTGATTATTTGGGATATGGAGCCATTTAGGAGAGATTAGACTAAAAGGAACCATTTGACAGGGCTCTAATCCAATGTGACTATTGTTCTTTTCAGAGAAACTTTGGACACACAAGGACACATCAGGGATGTTTAGACATAGAGGAAAGGCCATAAGAAAACACACTGAGAAAGTGATCAGAGTTGAACTAAGGGAATAGGCCTCAGAAGAAACCAAACTTCTTCGTACCTCGATCTTGAGACTTCTGTTTACAAAACAGTGAAAAAATAAATGCTGTTGTTTGAGCTATAGTGTGTGGTACTTTTTAAAGGCATATTAAGCAAATAATTTAGAGATGTATTTTAAATTACTTTTAGGTCACATACTGTAAGCTTATCCACAGATCCTGGACATTAAGATGTGATAGTATTTTGCTGCTGGTTGTAAACTAGTTTAGAAATGAGTACTCTTTGAGATTCTTATTTTAGAGAAAAAAATATTATGATACATATGTATGAAGACGCTATAACAAAGCCTGATATTTTGTATGCTAAGTTAAAAATTAATAAAAAAATGTGTTGAGTGTGGGACCCATGTCAGCTCAATTAAACCGGGCCCCAAAGGGGCTGTGAGAAATAAGTGGCAGGCCTGCACTAGATGGAGAACTATTTGAGACTGATTGCTGCTGAGTGAGGGAGAGTATGGCTTACATATGACCACTGGATGGGCTCACTAGACTCCAGTGGACATAGATCCACTGAAGGACATTTGGGTACAAACACCTGAATGAATAGGACTCAGCATGTGTGGCAGAGTGCAGAGGGTTTGGGGAGATGGGGGAGAAAGAGTTGGGGTAGGGGGGTCTGGATTTGAGTGAGAAATGTATAAAATTTAAAAAGCACAATAAAAATTATTTTAAAATAATAAAAAATAAAGCACATTAATATCAATAAATTTTAGATTAAAATACAGTTTAATCTAAATACATTTTGTTCCTTTCTGATTTTGCTGAAAATCATAAAGGTCTGCATCAAAACTGTAAGGATTGGCATAGCTACAAAATAAAGTCTACCAATTCACAGTCTTATATTACTATTATGACAGTGAAATGGCCTTAAGAATGAAGGATGTAGATATGGGCCTGTGTAGTTCTTTTGTGGATAGAGAACAACTTTTGCAAAAGGAACCATGTCAGGGGCTGAGGAGATGGCTGAGTGGTTAAGAGCACTGGTTGCTTTGCCAAGGACCTGGGTTTGGTTCCCAGTAACTACATCTGTAGTTCCAGTTCCAGGGGATTTGACACCCTCTTCCATCCTCCAGGGCATTGCACAAATGTTATGCACTTACACACATGCAGGCAAAACATTCACACACATAAAATAAAAATAAGTCAAAACACATTTTAAAAGGAACTTCTCATGTATTTTACTATTGCATATTTTAACTCCAAATACTAACCTTTCTTTAAAACATAACAGAGAGAGAGAGAGAGCGAGAGAGGAAGAAGAAGAAGAAGAAGAAGAAGAAGAAGAAGAAGAAGAAGAAAAAGGAACTTCTTGCTGTCACTATATGGTACTTTGTAGTTACTTCCTTTTCTTTGTGGCTACTTGTAGTTTCATTAACACAAGTGACGGCAGTTCTAGTGAAAAGTGTGCTGTAGTGTAAGTTTTCCAGTTCATGTCTCAGTGCAAAACAAAGAGAATAGCATAGGATAAAACAAATCCTTATATATATCTGTGATTAAATGTGCTGAGGTTCGCATACAGAAATATACTACCATTTCAAGTTGGTAAATATTATGAAATCAGAAAATGCTCTTTTGACTATTTCCAAAATTCTAGAAAGAATTCTAAGTCTTGAAGTACAACCCATTTTTTTATATTAATTTCTATTCTTACAGCCTCCCTAAAGAAGTTTAAAAAATAAACACCAGAAATAATTGTAAATTATTTTATCTAGTCTTGGGGGGCTTACAAAATGGTTATACAAAACATAAATAAACAAGCATGCAAACAACTTTTGCTGCTAAGTTGGAAAGATTATCTCCCAGTCAAGAATGGATCAGTGTCAGTTCTGCTGAGTGTTGTCTTTGATGCTTTTTTTTGAAGAATGATGCTGACTATAAACTCAACCCTAGGCACCTCAGACTCATGTGAGGCCTGCAGCTCAGTACAGCTCAGTGAAACTGCAACAAGGGTAACAGCTCTGGGTAAAACTGCACTTTGATAATGAACATCTGGCAAATAGATGGATGCCCCAGCTGGTGGTTAAAATAAAAAAGATCGGAGTGTGGTGGTTCACGCCTTTAATCCCAGCACTCCTGAGGCAGAGGCAGGCGGATCTCTGTGAGTTCAAGGCCAGCCTGGTCTCCATAGTGAGTTCCAGGACAGCTGGGGCTACAGGGAG
>NW_008359442.1:7938565-7958843 GCF_000622305.1 Nannospalax galili | reverse complement strand
TGCTCATGGAGGACAGAAGAGGCTGTCGGATCCCCTGAAACTGGAGTTACGGACAGTTGTTAGCTATCATGTGGGTTCTGGGATTGAACCCAGGTCCTCTGCAAGAGCAATCAGTGCTCTTAACTGCTGAGTCATCCCTCCAACCCCAATAGTCAGCTTTTAAAGCATTTTACATTGTCAGAATAATTTAGCTGAGCAATACAGCGCTGGTAGCTATAGATTATATATTTCTCAATAAAAAGGAAATTTCTTTTAAGTACAGTACATTTCTTTAAGTGATATTATTTTAAAACATTTAAAATATGTGGTTGAAGATAATTCTGTTTGATTTTGTAGAAGAAAAGAAGAAAGAAGAAAGAAAGAAAGAGAGAGGGGGAAAAAGGTTGAAATTCCTGTAATGCACTCACGGGCATGTCACCAAAACTTTCCAAGCTTTATCACGTCTATAATGTGGAGATAAGTTATCACATCATGTTTAAGAATGAGATGCAATGCTTGTAAGGCATTAGGGAGCAGCTTCTTAACAGTTTCTCACACATGGTGTTAAATATATGAGGGCCATTACTGTTTTTATGGATTATATAGAATCACAGACTCTGAAAAATGAAGAGAATTTAGACAGAACCTAACCCACTTGGAGATAATTTGCGATGAACTGTTTGGAAACCTTGATAGACTGGTCTCTCAGACCTAGAGAATTAGGGAAGAGTCTAAAACTGTTGAAGTGCATTATTTCCCAAAACGGTTCCTATTCAGCTGGGTATGGTGGTGCACACCTTTAATCCCACCAATTGGGAGGCAGAGGCTGGTGGATTTCCCTGAGAGCAAGGCCCGCCTAGGATGGTCTCCATAATAAGTTCAAGGACACCTGGGGATACATGGTGACACCGTGTCTCAAAAAGAAAATACCCAAAACAAACAAATAAGAATGTTCATATTCATGCTATTTCCTTTTTTTTTTTTTTCAAATTAACTCTTAAAAAATATGGAAAAAAAAAAAAAAACCTCATCATAGTTTATAGACAAGTATAATAGACATTCTTATTTTGGCCTGACTAAACTTTGAAAATATTCTAATTCCTTGTCATTATAATATTTCTTGTGGTGTTAGGAATTGAATCCAAGGCCTTGTGTACGCTAGGTGAGCACTCTACCACTGAACTGAAAACTTCTCACGCTTTTTGTTTTGTTTTGTTTTGTTCTGGTTTTAAGATGAAGGTGTTGGTATGTCGTCTGGGTGGGCCTTGAATTTGTGATTCTCCCCAATTTAGCCTCTGGAATGTACACACAGGACATTCCAAATGTGTACAACTGTACGTGTTTCAATTTCATCATTCATTTCATATTTACTTCAGTAGATTAATGGCTTTTAGCTACGTTCAATAGCATAGGAGTAAAGTTCAAAGCATGAGACTGATACAATATAAATAACAAACAAGCTATAAGTTTTCTATTGTAAATGGCAGAAGTTAATAACACAAGGCTTAGAAAAACATAAATCAAAGAAATAAGATCTAAAACTGTGTTTTAGAAACAAACCCATTACAATTTGAAAAATAATATTCTAGTATGTAAAATACCAGTCCTGGGGGAAAAGCATTAAATGCCAATAAATGACATCTCTCTTTCTCCAGACAAATTCTCCTATAGTTCACTTTGGTAGGTCAACTGAATAAACGGAAGGGTAGAAAAAAGATGTCATAGAAGCAATGACGTGAAACATACATCTCGGCTGTACAGCAGATGGATTAAAATAATGGAGAAAGGAGAATATTGATGGTTTATAGATGATAACAAGAAAGAACTTCCAATTACGTTTTTCTTTAAAGCACCTCAGGTTTTTAGCATATCGGTAGCATAACGGAAACCGAAGCCCACTATCGCATTCCGTTACTGCTTGCTTTGTTGGGATAACAAGAAACATTTGGACACAAGGAAATAACCAGGAGAATAATCGTCTTAATAACACAAAACATGAATGCAGGAAGGGGAGATGGTGTGGGGAATAAGACTTTAGTAAGAAGATGTAGTTGGAATCTGAAAGACTCATGTTTTTATAAATGAGGCTTAGGTGTGCTCCTCACTACAGACTGAGTGAAATTTATCAAAATAGACTAGGTAGACGCTAGTTATCATGGTAATTATCTGAGTATTATTCAAGTGGACACTTAATTTCACCTAGTCATCCCGGACTCAAAAACTATACTCAACTTCTCTCGAGAGCCCAGGAGACGTGGAATAGAAAGCTATATGATGTCCCTAACTCCAGGTCTGTTGTCATGATTCCAAAGAAAATCTCTCCTCTCATAACATAGATATCCCCAGGATCTTGGCTTCAATTATGAGAAATGCCTCCTCAAAAATAGCAAGGACTACAACACCAAACTATTTTGTTTAGTAGTAGTGACACAACATTTTTTGAGTACTTATTACTACATTTTAACGAATTACAAATTGCTTAACACTAATACCTGTGATAAATTTCAAACCACCTTACTGCCTATGCCATTACCTTCATTTTAAAAATCAAGAAACTGAAGCACAGAGAAGTGGAGAGCATAACCAAAGGTCAGATCATTAAGATCATCAGTGCTTGGACTGGGCCTAGAAACCAGGCAGTCTGGCCCTGGACCTTCTCCTTTAACTTTTGCACCATCCTGACTTTAACCTTGCTTTAAGTCCATAGTATAGGTCTATAGTTTGGTCATTTAGGATGTGGTCACTATTCTGATAGTAATTTTACGTTTAAGAGAGTGGTATCAGTTGGACATGGTATTCTTAGATAATGAACAACACGCATCAAAGAACAACATCATTATAAAGCATGTTCTACATTGAAGGACTCCAGAAAAATCTTCAAAGACTTGAACCAAAGAATTAAAATTAGTTACATGTTGGAACTGCATCTAAACGATAGAGTACTTGCCCAGCATATAAGGTTCTATGTTTAATCCTGAGCATGAAAAAAATCAAACATTCATGTGACAGTACAACAAAGGTCTGGGTATCATCTGAGCTGGTGGGAATCATGAATAAAGTTTTCTGTATTTTTTTCCAAAAGTATTAATAGCAAAGGGTATACTGTGCATCTCAGAGCACTGAAGTCAATTTGAGAAATAGAACTTTGACAAGTAACCCAGTATCTCTGTGCCTGCCTCTTTTTTCCAAAAGGGAATACTGTTTTTCTGCATTGTGGTGATTCTGTGTTAATGTGATAACTTATGTAATCATACAAACACTGTCATGTACACAATACAGAAAAATCTCAATATCAAGGCCCCCCGTGGAGTCCCCTTCCCAACTGCAGATACTGGATCCTGCAGCAGGCAAGGATTTAAAAGGGTTCTACAGATGTCTTGCATATGGGAATGAGCTCTGTTACCTCTTCACCAGATTGCTAGTGCAACACTAATTCTTTTATTGAGTCAACTGATGGATTTAACCTTCTATTTGGACTTCATTTCCATAGTGCATGGGTCTCATTTAATTATCCCTGTGTCTGCCTCCTACGGTGATTGGGACCATTCTGTCCCTCTTTTTTAGCAAAACAAACCAGTGCATTTAAAAAAAAAAAAAAAAGCTTCTTTTGTTTATTCTTTCCCTAACCATAAATGCACTCTCATCGAAGTCTTCTGCCAACCTAAGCAATAAAAATAATAAATGAGGGGACTGAAGACTACCTGGACTTTTAAAACACTCCAGCAAAGGTGACCCTGGAAAATTATGATGGCATGTTATCAATTAGTTGACACTATCTAGAAAAATGAAGCTAAATGTTCCTCTGTTCTGTCTAGTTTTATATCTCATAAATCCAGCTGAAATACTTCATTGGAAATGCATATGGTAATATCCTAGATGGGCTTGTGCTAGGTAGAGTCTCTCCTGGATTCTCAATGGGCATTTTAAATCTCCGGGCCACCAGTATAGATAATGTGCTCAAGATGACAAACTACTTCAATAAAATTTAACGTGAGGAAAGTCGGTCTCAGATTCCCTGGCTTGCGGGAGCTCGGCTGCTCTGGAACACAGACAAATTGGTAAGGCAAAAACAAAATAGGCTTTAAAATGTTTGGGATGAAAGTCTGCCTTTAGAACTCTTCTGCCAATGAGGCTAAAGCTGACACAAAATATTCATCATCATAATTTAACTTTAACATATGGTTTATTTAAAGGCTTCATTCTTCAAAAGCTTTGCACATTTATTATGTCATTGTGCCTTAATTAAGAAAACCCTTCCTGTAATATTAGTTCAGATGAAGCTTTTGGATTGTTTCAAAGTTTATATTCCCTGGGAATAAGTGTACTTTTCTAAATACCTCATGCACAAGTGAGTGTCTAAATTAGTCACAACAAATACATTTGACTTATTACTTCAACAAAGACATGAAGTTTTATTATTTAAATCATTTTTTCTAGAAAAGCAACATAAAAATAATTGAGTGAAGGCTATTTTTAAGTGGAAATTATCTCTAAATTCCTTATTTTGAAAAAAGAATTAGCTTAAGAGAAAGTTGTAAGTGATAAGTAGCAAGAGTTTGATGTTTTCATCACACACATCACACGCTTGGCTCTTCTACTCTCCCTTTCTGTTAATAACTCTTTGGCAATTCTTAAAACCCACAAGTGTATATTAACTTAAGTGTTTCTTTAGATTTAAATTTTTGTTTATTTTATGTGCATGTGTGTATGTTTGTATCAGAGGACAACTTTTTGGGAGTTAGTTCTCTCCTTCCAGTGTGTTTTTGAGCCTAGGCTCTCTCGTTATTTGCTGCCCTGCACGTGTGAACTTTCTGGCAATTCTCCTGTCTCTCCCTGCCATCTCGCAGGGTGCTGGACTGGAATTAAAGAGGCATGTCACTGCATCTGGTGTGAGTTCTGGGATGGGACTCAGGTCATCAGGGCTGTGCAGGAAGCACTTTTTACTTGCTGAGCCATCCTATCTCACCAGCCCTGCTTTGCCATTTTTAACTAATGTGTTCTATTCTGGAATCTAATCCATGTCCTACAACATCAATAGGTCACATTTTATTCCCTTCATGTCCTCTTTGTCATTCAGATATCTGACATTTGTAGAGAGTGGTGGCCATGACTAGATAGAAGTTACTGAGTTTTATACAGGGTATCAAGAATGCTGAAGAAGTGAATCATATCAAGAAGTAGATGAAGCCAGTATTTCTGTTCTGCACTGTATTTATCAATGTTCGAAGACATGTATTAGGAGGATAATGCCATCACTACATTCATATTTAAGAGAATACTTTCTAAATAAAAGGACAAAAGTTGGTCTAATTCTGCTGAATGTGTATGACTTTGAGTGAGCAACTGCTACATTAATATGACTAACACAGTAGTTAAAGGTCAATATTAGAAGGTTAAAAAGGGAAGGAGCTACATCCTACTGGGGACACAATCATATTTTCTTCTAAGATCTCAACAGCCACACAGATCATCTGGAGCAGGGCGGTCAGTTCTTAGGTAAATGGACCCAAGGATGTCGACCTGTAAAACGTAAACTTCATATACGTAACAGTGTGTATATGAAACATACAGTTTTTTAAAGGATATTGTGCTCTCCTTCATAAGAGCTGTTTATAGGAAGAAATTACTAAATGGCTAAGAAACATTGATCTAGATAATGTCTGTAACTGAAAGTGGTCACTTACTCTTTTACTTTATATAGGTTTTTCACATTAGTGTTTAAAACTTTTACCTTTCTAATATTATGTCATCTCTTGATCACAGTCAAATTTTACTGTTAGAAAAGTGATGTTTAAAATCAACTTATTTCTCAGTCATAAAGGAAGAAGAGTAAGCACGTGCTTGGCAAGTGGAGACCAGAATGTAATGCATGAGCCTGGCTCCTGGTTAGTTTGCAAAACTACCTGGCATTAAAAGATGAGAGGAAACAAAAATCTTAGGGTAGCTTAATCACACAAAAAGGGTAGCTGTGATTTGTATTCATTATGAAATATGTAAATATTACTTGGCAATTTAAAAAAAATCTCCTGAGAAAACCCATAGAGTCATGAGAAAGCATTAAGAGGCAGCCTTCTATTTGAGTTGGAACATGATTTATGTTCCACTAAATTCAAATAATTTAATTTTTAACTACCAGGTACAAGAAAGAGATTTGCACTATTACACTATAGAAAACTATAAAAATTAGTTAAATCAGAGAAACACATGGAAAAGTCACTTGAAGTTTTCTAAAAACCTAATATTGTTAAAAGTGTGGCTTTTCTGGGTTTTACTCTTCATCTAACCCCCCCCCCAAAAAAAAACCCCAGAATATCAGTCTAGTCCAGGATAGCCCAGGACAGCCTTGAACTTTTTCTTCCTCAGCATCCTGATTGCAAAGACTATAGGTTATAGGTGTAAACCACCATGACTAGCTAGCTCTTCAGCTATTTCTACTGATAGTGACACACTCTTGTGTCTAACACTGATTGTGTTAGACTGTTCATTGCTTATAACCAGCATGTACACTTGTTAATTTTTCAAAATCTTTGGAGACTAGTCCTTCAATCCAACCTGTCAACACCTTTAGCTACTCATTTAAAAATCACAACTAGGTAATGCTTTCACCTCAAATAAACATGTTGCAGGACCGGAATACAAACCCCTTTATCATGATAAGAGTTTAATTGCTAAACAAAGGACACATTGAAAGCAATAATGAAAGGGGGAGACAAGAAAGGGCATTTTATAGGAACGCTGATACAGTGATGCTATTTTTGTGTTGTAAAATAAGATATATTTTACTTAGCAAAACTCCTTAGATGTAGCAATGATCAATAAATATTGATTTGTATTTGTTAGCTCCTAAGTAATAGAATTTGAACATTTCCAAAGTAAAAGGGAATCACTGAAAACTGATGAAATAAAACAAAGTATTACTCATTAGATGTTTCAAAATATGCTGGATTAATTTATGAGATCAAGTTTAGCTTCAAATATTAATAGATGTGGAAACATGGGCATCATTCTACCCTACCTGGCACTTAGTTCCTGAAAATGTTATGTTACACTCTCTTCTTGTTTCTTAAATGAAGACACTGGGATAAAAGGGTTTTGAAGTTTCTTCCCTCTTTTAAGTGTTCCGATTATAAATGAAGGGGATTTTCTTAGTTATATCACACATAGCAAAAAATCCGGTCAAACACAAATTTATAAAACCAAAATCATTACATTATTCAGCATGTGAGTGTAAAACAGAAATCCTTAAATAATGAACTATTTAAAGAGATAATACATTAATGATGACATGGTTTTAAAAATGAATTGATTCGTTTATCTGAAATATATGTAGAATTTAAGGACAATAATACATGTCTTTACCACTATGTGAAAATTTTTATCAGGTTTTGCCAATAAACATAGAATTAAATGTGGAACTAAAATCTACAAGACTTTCCAGCCAAATCGCATGGGCAAGAAAAAAAAAAAAGTACACATACTACATATACCATTCAGGTGAAGTCTCCCTTGGGGTTATTCGTTTTCAAATCCTCTAATCCCTAAAGAAATGACTTTGTCCCAGCATTCCAGACCTCCAGTAGCACCTATCTTTAAGCTCTAGTAGCAATTAAACTTTATTAAAGTGGATTTGATTTTGGTAGGTGTTCTGTAACCTTCTTGTCTCCCAGGCTAACTAATTTAACAACCAAGAACCATATATCTGGTCTTACCACTGATTTCCAGTTCACTGGTATCTACTGCCTCCTAGTGAAACACTGTTAACACAGAATGTTGAATAACTCTTAATAGTGAAATGAGAGAGCAAGAAACAGGAAAAAGAAAGAAAAAGAAGGAAGGTGAGGGGAAGGGAGGAAGGAGAGGAGAAGAGAGGAGGGAAGGACAGGGGAGGGGGGGAGGGGGTATTTGGGAAGGAGAAGGGAAAAGAAAAGCAAAGTCCTGGGGGCATCGCTTCTTTCATTCAATTGTTTACTGGATATTACAATGTATTCTGTGCTCATCCCATTTATTTTTACACTCTTTCTTAGTCTTCTTTCATTAACACATGAACTATTCTTTTAATTGATCCCCAAATATTTATTTAATCTCTGTCTCTTCCTGATAATCCAACCTAAATGAATCCAGGCTTGAAAGAATTCCAATTTTGTTACCGTGTCTTACTGCACCACTACAAAATAATATGCCCTTATTGAAATCCATTGTCTTTCAGTTTTTATTTTTGCATGTCCTGTTCTAAATATTATAGAACTCTCATATTTTCATATTTATTATTTTTTAAATCTTGAACATTTAAAAATTGTCTTGTAGTCACACTACGAACCCAAAACATTCCCTTTATGTAATATACCTTCTTTAGATATTTATTTGAGGAAATAAAATGAACTTTTAGCCTTGTAGAGATATAAAATTATTTTTTGCATACTATGGTAGCAAATTAATTCCAAGTTTTATTTTCAAAGGTAACTGAAATTGACGTTGAATAATCTTGAGCTGTGGGCAAGCAAGATGATGTTAGGCTGTGTGTATTAAAAGAAGAGGCCTATTTTTGATGAGAGAGGAAACTTTTCTACATAACTGTAATTAGGAATAAATCAGAGATTAATGGTGCATTATATTCTAGAGTTTAACTGACATGAAAAAGAAGTGAATTTCTCAAATTTAAATGGTGTGCAAAATATTATTTCTGTACTTTTCCCCATGTACAGAACATAATGGAAAATAGGCCTACTATTCAGAGAATTCAATATTTATTCTTAAATGTGAATTGTTGAGTCAGAAGAATATTTCATTTTCTCCAAAAGAGCACAAAATCCACTAATTAGTTTCTCTATGAAAGCCTTCCAGACAATTACAGGGTAATACCACTGGTCAGTGCCTTAGGTGCTGTTCATTAAAGGTATAGTGTTGCTACCAGATAAATTGTTTCATATAAAAGCACTTACCACAAACTCCTATAATGGAGGGTTAAGTGCTATACTTAATTACTAATTTCAACCCTTATTACCTATATTTCGCAGTGTAGGCACTTTAAAAGGAACCAAATGCAGTCTGTTGGTTCCGTTCCTGCT
The DNA here is from genome assembly GCF_000622305.1 of Nannospalax galili. Classification (NCBI taxonomy): domain Eukaryota; kingdom Metazoa; phylum Chordata; class Mammalia; order Rodentia; family Spalacidae; genus Nannospalax; species Nannospalax galili. The sequence continues at coordinate 7,949,799 of NW_008359442.1, read as the reverse complement.
TCTCTAATTATAGGATTTGGTGGTAAATGCATTAGCCCAACAGCTTTTCTAATGAATAATAACCTCCCTAAATTTTTAAAATAAAAATAGCCAGACCACAAACTGATATAAAAGATATGTACTAGACCTTGATATTGAACTCATATTTAAAATCACTTTGTTCTAAACACTTTAATATTGAGGACAGACACTTAAAAATTTGTATCCAGCTGTATGGCTTTAATGCAGGCAAAGCACCAAGAGAAAAGAGTATGTGAAATTCTCATGCCTTCTTTCCCCCTCAGGATTGTGCTAACGTGCACAAAAAGCAGATGGTTAATGGACACTGGTTGACACAGTGGTGACATCTCTGTGTTCATTACAGCATAAGTTTTTATGTGTATGGTACATGTGGAATTTTCTCATATTTAATATAAAGTACATATGGACTTTACTTGTTTTTAATATATATAACATTTTATTATATGTTTTTATGCAGGCACTGTATACGGAGTTTTCTCGTGTGTGAGATAATATTCCTATGGGCAGACTCCTGTAGTCCCTTGTATATAACCTTAAAAATAATAATTTACAACTTTGCATATACTTTCAAAAAATATTTTATGTGTGTCTTCATGTGTGTATGTGCATCACGTATGTGTCTGGTGCCCACAGAGGCCAGAAGAGGGCATTCTATTCCTTAGATCTGGAGTTAGAGGCAGTTGTGAGTCACACTGTGGGTTTTGGAAAAATCCCTGGGTCTTCTGAAAGAGGAGCAAGTGCTCTTAACTGCTGAGCCATCCCTCAGCCCCTTTTCTTACTCTTGATTTATTCATGTTATCTAAATACTCCTCACTGAAAGGGTACTTATACTACTTGACTAAGTATTAAAGGTTATAGCTAAAATAACTATTTCTAAATATTTGTTCCTTAACTGTTATGACATTGTCAGCTTCTAATCTTTATTAATATTTCCATTGATTCTTTGAGAATTTCATACAATGTACTTTGATCATATTTAGACAACCCTCCCTTGTCTCTTCTCAGATCCACTGTACCTTCATGTCCTCTATTATTTTTTAGGCCTATCGAATGTAATTTGTGTTGCCCAAATGTTTTGGGTGTATATTCATCTCCCGGAGAGCTTCTAATCCTTAACTATATTTTACAATGTGTTTCTTATGTATTTAATTGATAAATGGTGAATTACAGGTATTAAACAAGTATTTCTTCAAATAATATTACTCAACTGTGTACAAGTATTGAAATTAGACATTCATCTCTCATAAGAAGGAAGGCACCATGGTTTTCTATTTTGAGGGGGGGGGTAATATGCCCAGTACATGTTTTGTGGTTTATGTATCATAGAAAATATGAGATGTTGGATAAATAATTTCTTAATGTGAAATATTGGCTACAATTCATGGGTGTATTGGAAAAATACATTTGCACTTTGTATGCTTGTGAGATGCACACTATATTTATCTTTTATAAATGTATTATAAAAATAAAATAAGTATAGTTTTAACTTAGCTTAACCAAGAAAATCTCAAACTAGTTCAAGCATTTCTTCCTCTTTTACCCTGAGGGAGTCTTTAATAATCTCTAGAACTGAGTTTGGAAAGATAATAATCAGGAAAATACAGATAAATTTACTAAGAGAAGGTATTTTAACAGCATAAACCGTTGAAAGAAATCTAGGCTTTCAGAGGTTGCTCTCACACTGTAGTAGTAACAGGAGTGATTGTGAGTGCGTTTGGGGGAGGGGGCTGTGCTGTTCAGAGGACAGCCTCAGCTGATGATTCTTGCCTTCATCATTGTTTGAGACAGGGTCTTAGGCTAGGCTACCGGGTCTAGTGACTTCGGGTATTTTCCCATCTCTGCCTTCCATCTCACCATAGGAGCACTGGGGTTACAGATGAGCCCAGTTGTAAGCAGCTGTACGTGGATTCTGGGGATTTGAATTCAGGTCCTAATGCTTGTATATCCACGTTTTTTCCACTAATTCATCTCCTCAGCCCTGTTTTAGAAGTACATTTACTCCCTGATCTCAGTGAATGTAATGAAAATGACTACTAGAGGAACTATGACATAGCATGCACATTTAAGTTGCATTCCTTTCAGAGTTTCCATTCCTTCATCTCATAGATAATAACAGAAGGAGTATATCTACATACCTGTAGTGTAGAATTGTGATAGTTTCCAAGATGCCCAGTTGGTAAATACTTAATGAATGCTTACTATATGTCAGTATTACAATAAGCCTTGGGCATGTTATTTATTTTCTTGATCTTAAGTTCTGTTATAAGTGTTTTAAATTGTATTTAGTTCATCAAGTATTTGTGGAGAAATAGTCTTATAGAAGAGATTAGAATTGGAGCTTGAAGATATAGAATGATAAAAGTTAGAAAAAGTCCAGAAAGTATCACAGACATTTCATTCCATTGTTATGGTTCAGTTCTAGTTAAAACCGAGTATATACTTAAATTATTTCACCAAATTATTTCTTCCAAGAAGCAAGTAATTCCAAAAGAAATTGCTTTAATATGCATTTTACTAACACTTTTATTGCAAAAAAATGAAAATTCCTGTCTTTATATTGTGTGATAAATTGTGTGCTATAAAAAATAAAGTTCATTTTTCAGACTTCAGGTGAGTAATGCTATCATTACAGGGTCTTCATGGTCACTATGGTTATATGAAAATCAAACAAACTCCTTTAACCCTTATAGCTGTGGCTCTGTCAGTTATTCTTGACCTGCAGATTTCTTGTCACTGCATTCCTGAACCTTTCTTCTGTTTCCTGCCTTTTCTGTGCTTTTCATGAGCCTCTGTTGTGTGCCGCCATCAAGGGAACAGTCCAGTTTTAGTTTTTATCTCATTGAAAAAAAAAAAAGCGTCAGAATATATTCCCTGTTTAAAAGTTTAAATGTGACTTTTGACAAAGCCTTTCCTTTGTTCCAGTGCAAGGATCTGGTCAAAAGCGATGACATGTACTTTTTGTGCTGGCAATTTTTGGCTTCACTGATGTCCTGGATTTTGCAAAGAATATCGTGTGCCTTCAAGTTCATCTATAAAATGCCATTTGTACAAGATAACAAGAACAGTTTAGGACAGTAATACATTGACATGACTCTAAAGTCCAATAAATACTTGATGGTCTCTCAGAAAAACCACAATTTGGAGAAACGGACGCAAAACAGTGCTTTGTTTTCAAGTTTGTTTTACCTAAAACCATCCCCAGGTCCATAAACCCTTGCTTACCTGCAGGGTAGCGCTCGATCACTGGCCAGCTGTCCACCTGTAACGTGGCATTGCCACCACTCCTCGTGAAACGTACTACATGGTATTTCCCATCGTTAATGATTGCATTGGACTCCTCAATGGCGATGTCATCTGTCCCAACATTAAACTTAACTCCAATTTTTCCTTGGTGCTGTTAGGAAGGAGGGGTGAGGGAAAGGTCTCATTAAGTCAAACTGATTAGTCAGCATTTGATAAGAATTAATAGCAGGTATTGTTCAAGAACATTCTTTAGACCACAGCTGTTTTCTCTGATTTTACTTCTGAAAAACTGAATATGGTAGAAACAAGATTCTTGACATTTGAGTAAATCTGAGACACCTCTTTCATGGATAATTGATACTCAGAAAGATACACTTGCAAGAGAATTCAAATGCCTTCTTTCCAGAGGCAGCCACAGAGAGGGTGCACAGCTGCCGGCATGAGAGGATGCCCTTTCATGTCCTCTGACACAGCTCCTTTAATCCATTCTCCCCATTTCACAAGAAAAACGGGACTTGAAACCTTCCCTTTCATAATGGGTGAGATCAGAGCAAGGAGGTCTGCTTAGTGTCAAATGATAAATGCTCACACTAGAGAAAATCACTTTGAAGGGGATGGGCACAGAGACAGGCAGTCACTGAAAATGGTTTCCTAGTCATTAGTCACCAAACCATCCAGCTGAAAACTCAGTCAATGCTTTTATTTTGCAGATGATGAAACTATGACATAAGAATGTAGGGTGACTTGTTCAAGGTCACATAACTTAGAAAGACGCACTAGAATTCAAAGATGCTGCCTTCATTTTTAGGCTACATCCAAGCTAAGCTGGAGCGAGCATAATTATCTAAAATTAGCTCCCTCTCTGAATTATGCAGAGTAATATTACGAATTATTCTAAGGGTAAAGCTGTGACTTTTAACTTCAGAATGTCAGGCAAGGAAAGGCCTGAGCCTCTGTCCTCAGCCTCTGAGAACTAGTCTCGAACAGCAGGAGTGTCAACCACAGCACAAGCTGAGCTGATTTTTTAAAGCATGTGGGTTTTTCTTTAATCAGTAGCACAGGATACCTGCACCACAGGCCCTTGTCAGAGTGCATCAGCTCACACTGCCTGCAGCTCACCTTTCATCAAGCATTGGTTGAGAGAACAGAGGTGGGGGAGAGGGATTTAAAGGATACACAGCCCATCTATTCCTATAGAAATTTTAAATCACAAAGGAAAAGTCCGAAGGTTTGACTGCATTCTCTTGGACTTTCTCTGGATTCTCACTATTGAACGAGGCAGAAAGATGACGCCATTAGCTTATATTAAGAAATCTTGTGGAAAAAAAAATCAAATGAATAAAACTTGTTAGTTGGGGGCTGGAGTGGCTGCCTCGGTGATTAAGAACACTGGCTGCCCTTGCGGAAGACCCAGGTTCAACTCCCAGCACCCACATGGAGGCTAATACCTAACTACCTGTCCTTAACTCCAGTTCCAGGGTATCCGATATCCTCTTTTGTCCTCCATTGACATTGCATACACATGATGCACTTACATACATGTGGGCAAAATATTGGTACAAATACAAATAGAAATAAATCCAAATAAATTAGTAAATAAAATTAATAAAACTTGTTAATTCTAGATGCTATTTTCAAAAGGACTGGAGATCTCAAAGTTTTTGTTCACTCCCCTCACCCTTGCTGTTCATAAAGGATCTCGTGTAACTTGGTTTCAATCTTTTGCTTTGATTTCTTAAAGGCTTGATAAATGATGTGATTTTAAAATGTCACATTTCTTTTTTTTCAACATTTATGCAATCGAGGTATTAGATAAACGTTCACAGCAGCCTAACACAGACTCTTATTTATTCAATGTATTTTGTTATACCTACCCCTCACTTTCCTCTCCTATACTTCTTGACTCCTCCTCCACTACACACCACCCCAACTTCATGTCTTTTATTTTATAAGCTATTGAGTCTAATTAGCACTACTCACATCTGCATGGGAGTAGGGCCATACGCTGGAGTATGGAAAATCTACCTGGGTCCGTTTTCCTACACATTTCCTTTTGTGATACTGTCTTTCTATTTGTTAACCAAAGAGAACATCAAATCACTTAAATGAGATTATTACAATTTCCTATGGAGTTATGCTATACATGTTAAATACATATGTGTATGTGTATGTACTGAAATACATATAAGAATTTTGATTTAAATATAATAAATATACATATATACTTCACTAAATATTTTATCAAAAGTGAGCAAATATGAATCCTGTTAAAATGAGGAAATACATGTGTTTCCAAAAATATTTAAGTGTCTAGAGAGATGACTCAGTGGTTAAGAGCACTGTCTGCTCTTGCAGAAAACCTGGGTTTGATTTCCAGCAACCACATGGCAGCTAACAACAGTTTGTAACGCCAGTTTCAGGGGATCCCATACCCTTTTCTGATTTCAGCAGGCATTGCACAACAGAGGTTCACTTACAAACATGGAGGCAATACATTCATACACATAAAATAAAAATAATAAATAAAATAGATTTTAAAAATCCGTATTAAATATAATTAAAAGTAAAATTTTTCCACAAGCTCTTGGAAAAAATTTCCATTTTTATCAGACATCTCCTGTTTAATACTTGAATTATTCTACAAAAATTGAAATGTTTTACAATGACATGTATTTGAAAACAAGGATGATGATAAATGTGGTGGAAAATAAAAATAAGTCCAATGGAAACAATACACCAAAAGTCTACGCAACTGTTAAAATTATGCTATCCACTCTCACTATAAGTTTCTTAATGGTCAAACCCTTATGTAGGATACCAAGTACTCGGCAAAAGTCACACACAGAAAAGACATGTGATTCAAACCCAGGCACTTTGTCTCCAGGGTCTGTGCTTGTAGCCATACTAGCTAATTAGGGACTATGTGATCATCCTATAGCTCTAGCTAGCAGAGCTGATACGTTCAGCTGTACTTTGCCAATCCTATCTCTCCTGCTAAAACAAATAACATGGGATCTTGTATTATGATTTAAAGATAACAGTTATGTATCAGTTATCGCATGCTTAAAATAATTTTATAATTCCCAGCATCCAAGTGAGATGTGAATATAATATGTTCAAATGGATTCCTTTTTCTTTTCATGCTGAGAGGATTTGAGATGATAAAATAAATCAAAAAACAAAATTCTCTTTCCACTATACAAAATTAAGTGTAAAATTGCTTAACCCAGATTTGCAAAAGAGAACATTGAGGATTGCTTCTAGAACCCCAAATTCAGTCCCCCTGAAAAGGAAGAAGCAACAGGAAGACACTGATTCTTAGAAGAGGATTTGGGGTAGTGTGGGGATGCAAAGTGCTTCCCATATTCTTCCTAAGTAGAAGGCTACACTTTCCTTTCTCAAATGCAGAAGCAAAGGGATTTTAATGTGTCAGAGTTGGTTAGGGCAAAGACCACATGAGTATTACCTGGGGATCAGAGGCTAGAGAGCCAGCATATTATTGTGTCCAGTACAGTGGGGCTATGTGACGAAGAAAACACCAGAGAAAGAACATGAACTTCCAGCTCCGGATGTCCAGTGCCCAAAGCAGAAATGCTAAATGACCACGTGAAGAAGATACATTTAACAACCTCCAGGGAACTTCAAGTAAGGATTTCTCTTTTAAGATTATTTATTTATCTATGTGTTTATTTAGTTAGTTATTGTGTGTATGAGTGTGAGCGGGCTCCGCTCACGTCATTGTGTACATGTGGAAGTCAGGGGACAACTTATAGGAGTTGATTCTTTCCTTCCACAATGTGAATTCTAAATCTTGAACTCCTTTTGTCTGTCTTGGTGGCAAGTGCTTTCACCTGCTGGCCATCTTGCCAGCCACTAAGGTAAGGAATTTCTGATGATCTCACAAAGTACTCTTTCTAGAGCTTCAAGCATGAGCAACGTCCAGCTACATAGATGCTATAAAATTAACCCTGCGAAGTCCCTTCTGCTTTTTATTTCTTCCCAATCCTTCTGCCTCATCCCTGGAGGATTCAAGGAAGAAGAAAAATGACTCCTAGAAACAAGAGGAAAAGCCAATTTTATTCTCCCTTCCAGTGTATGTGGGATCTCCAGTGTGGCCCAAGCAAAGATCATGTAGTGGTTTCTTCAGGCACCTATACACATGTCACACATACACACACACACACATACACACACACACACATATGTTAAAGAAAATATCCTAAATTCATTGATGAGTACTTTTATTTAGCTCATCCTTACATCTTTCTGCAACATGAAGTATAAAGTGCTTATTTTCTAGGGTGTAGAAAGATCTAGACTTCATAGGGTTTAATTGTCTATATTAAATAAATAATTAGGAGACAATGAGTCAGTCATGTTTAGAGGGGCTCTGTTTTATAAATGATGTCTATCTCTTCTTGGATAGGTTGGTTTGCTGCCTCAACTTCCAGCATCTTTGACATCTCATACATTCAGACTCTGTGGAATAGAACTGAACATCATCAAAGTTCATCCAAACATGCCATACCCCCACTTTAATGTCTACTCTAAGTTATAGAAAGGCCATGAAAAGCAATTTAAATATGAATTATTACCAGAAACCCTTGTTCCTCTGGAAAAAAATGTAATAGAACGAAGTAAAAAATACTACTATCAAGCACATTTCATAAAGTCAAATTTTTCCATTCAGTAATTGCAAATATTCACAAAAAATAACCTACATTGATAGGAGAACAAGGTATTTGAATTATATAAAAAATGAAACTTGATAAACTTTCTTGCCAATGCTTAATTACAATTTAAAATAATTCATTTCAAATCCTTATTCTGTGAGATCAAATATGATGGTCTTGGCCAAGTCTCATGAATATTGCATTAACAAAACCAGCCATCATCTTACTGGACATGCACTGATCTCGCTGTATCGTATTTTGCTTGAAATGAATAAATGGCTCACACCATAATTTCAAGTCTATTCTAAGAACATCAGTAATGAGGCAGTTATAATTTAATGAAGTCTTTCCATGAATTCATTAAATAAATAGTGACAAAAGTAATTATTGATTTTTTTCACAAAAGCTCATTTCTGAATAAGGATTATAATATTAAGTCAAGCTAAAAGAAACAGTGAAATATGGTGGTAAGGTGCTTGAAAGTTCTAACGAGATGCATCCCATAATTTAATTCCATCTGAAATAACACTCATTTGAAAAATATGTTTGAATCAAGACTGCGATTAATGATATTCTCAATATCCACAGCACACTTCAGGCAGGATATTTGTATTTCACAGATGCAGATATATTCTAATCTGCTTGCATTTGAAACAAATGAAACAGAATACACATATATAAAGATTCGGCCTTATATATCTTGTACGGATGTGCTACATGAGGCCATAATGCACAGCTCTCCTTCCATTACTCTGGAATTATTGCACAGTGTTTGGCTCAGCTATGTGCAGGAAGAGACCAACAAAAAAGAAAAAATGCCTTGTTTTCAATACTTTGCTTATTATGTGCTTTGAACATAGCAGCAAACAGAATCGAGTGTGCAGTCCCAGGGGGCATGTGCGCTGACAGGGAGCCCTGTTTATGTTCTGTGAGCTTCTGTCATGCACCATGATACAGCCCCATGCTCCAGGGCTCCACTTTGGGATGAATGAGACAATGCCCTCAAACACATCCCATGATCGCACTCATTTCACAATGGAGAATGACTCCCATGGTCCAAATCTACACTTTGCATTGAAATTGGAACTAGACAGAGTATTGTGCTTTGCTCCTCCAGAGACTAATCCTCATCAGGGAACAAATGTCTTATGGCATGAGGGCTCTGGGGCCTATAATCACTGTTGCTAAGGTAACAACTCTGCTAGGACTGTGGGAGAGCCAGCCGCTCCCCTACTTCCAACCAAATGCACTGATTCTGTTAATTGCTCATTTAACCTAAAACCATTCTCAAGTCAGTGACTTCAAGGTATTATTGGCTGGTAAAGATTGCATTTTATAATCTAGACAGTCTAGAATGTCAAGTAGTGGGTGTAGCTTTATTTGACATGGAACTGAAAATTCTCCTGCACTCCTAAAAATCTACTATCACTTCAAAAATGAGGCTCTTGCTGTCTTTTTCCAAGCCATTGAATATTTTCCTTCTCTACTCATTCAGTGAATACATAAAAATTGAACATGTGATATGCATCTTATGTGTGAGGACCACATAAACCTGCTAAGTATTTTGGGGGTTTCTCTGAGGAAACTTTCAATAAAATTGGGAATATAAATCATGTGCACAAATACTCAAACCTATAAAAGAGAGGAAAGAGTGTCCGGGCAGACTAAAGTGCACTGGGGAGGGTCTGAAGGATCTCAGGGGTCCCCCACTGTGTAAGTGGAGTCAATGTACATTGAGACATCTATAGAAAAGCTAATAGAGACCAAAAAACACTGTCAACACCAGCTCCTGCCATATCCCCATTTATTATATCTCTGAGTGATCAGTGGATGTTAGCCATTATGCTGCATATACTACACAATGCATCTCACCTCAGCATAACTGTTGCTAAAGTAACTAATAGCAAACTTGGAAGTCATAGCAAACCTGAACAGTAGCCCCTCAGAGAGCTTAAACAGTCTGTCTCAAGTTACATAGCAAATAAAGATGGGTGCTGGAATCAGGTCGGTAGGGCATCTTATAAAAGAATGAGTTAGCTTTGTCAGTGTTCCAGGAAGAGCTTGACGCTAGAGATTCCTTAGAGACTGAATCACAAGGAGGGTGCCTGAAGACTATGGATAACTGAATTTTCTGGCATCATACAACACAGAACCCAAAGTGGTCAAGGTCTAGGGTGACACCATTCTGGAAAGATCTGATTTAAGGATAATGTACTTTAAGACCCAGAATCTTTAGCTTCCCATTGAATCTTCATTGTAGATCACACATCTTTTCTGGCATGTCCCCATTTTACAGAATGTTGGAGCTCCTTTGAGTCCATGAAAACCTCAATCCTGAGAGTGACACAATCATCCTGGAGGTTTATACCCATCAATTGACCCTAAGGGTATCTAATGAGCTCTGAAAACTGTGACAGTCCTCCTTTCCACATTGCCTGAGGAGTTAGTTTTTGCATTTCTGCTTTTACTCCTCAAACATTAAAAACAGCTTGGAAGCTGGAAAAAATCCTAGCTTATTAATTATCATATCCTTCAGCACACGTAACAGACTAACTTTACATTTGGAATTTCCCCAAACTCTTTCACACCTGTTGTTTAAATGCGATACAATTCACATAAACTATCATAAAGTTTTCCCCCACAAAGTATACAGATCTGAATTTTAGTGTACTCACAAGGTGATGCAACCATCTCCACTGTTTAATTCTAGAGCATTTCTATCATACTCCCATTTTCTTTTGGTGAGATCATGCATATAGAGTTCTTAGCACACTTGTTATTGTGCAGCACCTGAAATTCATTGCTATCACACTACTATGTTTAGCTTCATACCAGCTTGGTGGAACTGAGCTAATATGATGTTTCAATGATGCAGCCACTGCAGTTTTGCTAGAAGGCACCATGTCTCATCAGCCTTCACAGTGGATGGAAGTAAGACAGCTATCTTATAAACGAAGCAGCCATAACTCAGAAAAGTTGAGATGGTAGAAAGGCAGTGCATCTACCATTTTCCACGGTCCTCAATAAAAATGTTCTAAAATCCAGTTATGTTCATGTGTGACATGAACTGCCCAGCCACTGGCTGTACAGAAGCACAGGAAGCTAAACTGTGTAACCTCCACATTCCCTCCCATCTAATGACACTTGGTTTCAGAAAATTCTAAATTCAAAGCAAAGTAGTTAGCAGAAATAAAAATAAATATTACGCCGGGCATGGTGGTGCAGGAGTTTAACCCCAGCACTTGGGCAGCAGAGGCAGGCGGATCTCTGTGAGTTCAAGGCCAGCCTGGCCTACAT
>NW_008359442.1:7930947-7938493 GCF_000622305.1 Nannospalax galili | reverse complement strand
CACATACATTTAATCTGAGGCACTTTTATCTAGAAAGTTTTCAAATTAATGAAGCAGATGGAATCTGGCTTTTTTTTTTTTTTTTATTCTTTAAATGTAGAGCTTCTTTGGTTTGGGAGGAAAATAGAATAACTCAATAGACTGACGTATCAGCAGCTCGCAGTACCTTTGGTGGCCATATACCCCTCTACCTAGTGGTGGGAGATGGGAGGCTTTGTATTTGCCGGTAAGAACCCACCCCACCTCTGTGCCAAAGGTATAGGACTTGGTCGAAATGAGAAAAGATCAATAAGTTCTCTTGGATGAGAAACAGACTCTGCACTCTGTGGTTAACTCCTTCAGTGCTTCTGTTTCTTCACAGTATCTCTCCATGGATGAAATTAAATCAAGAGTCAAAATAAAAGGTTAAGAGTCATCTGAAGTGCCTCACCAGTGTGTCTTCAAATAGATCCATAAGGGGTGTTAGTATTTTGAGATCTTTTCAATATAATTTATTTCACTGATTGAGGCAATACCAGGTTATTTTTCACTCCTGTGAAGATATGCTAAAGCTATTATGGAGGTTTCCAGTGTGCCATAGGTTCAAAGGCACATCAAGACTGTTATTTCCTGCTAGTGTGAATAATATGCATACCACCAAAGCCGCACAATGAAATAAACTTCTTGAAGATCAGCCACCTTCTCAAGACCATTAATGTTTTATCCCTATGTATTGAAACACTAACAGCTATAAAGTAGAAAACTAGTATTCCGGTGTGTGTTTATACATACAGACATGTTCCAGTATTGGCTTTTCTTTCCCACACAATCAAAGAGCATAGACGGAGCAGAGTAAGAAATGGGCATTAACTTGGTGCTGTGCAAGGCTGCCTTAAGTTTTCACAGGCAATACTGCATATTTGGACACTTGGTTCTAAGTTCCACATTAGTTCAACTTAAGCCTTATCCAAAGAATAAAGTAGTCAGAAAATATGGGTGATTTGGGTTGTTTTTATTTTTGTTTTTTCAGCTTCATACGTGGCTATTGTATTGTATTATTTCTACCCCCAAGTCTTCCTCTAACATGTCTCATGCCCCTCCTCTCTCTCACAATGTCTTGTCCTCTTCTTTGATTATTATTGTTGCATATATATGCATAGCTATTCCTCAGCATTCATTGATAGCCTAAAGATCTTCGTCTTGGGGTGGACTCTGAAATTTCCCCATTCACTTTGGCAGGTCAGTTGGTTTTGAATTCTTCAGACCTTGTTACCCTACTACAGAGATACTCGCTCAGCCATGTTTGTTGCTGTTCTTTTCACAATAGCTAAGAAATGTAGCCAAACTAAATAGCTCTCAACCAAAGAATAGATAATAAAAATGTGGTTAATTTACATAATGGAGTTCTAGTCAGTGGTAAAGAAAAATGAAATTATGAAATTTGCAGGTAAATGAATGGAACTAGAAACTGCTCTGCTAAGTGAGGTAACCGAGACAGAAAATAAGTCATACATGTTCTCTCTCATTTTCGGATCTTAGCTCCAAATCTTTAGGCATGAGTGCATGTCCTGGTATTACCTCAGGATCCAGGAAAATGGAAAGGAATCAGGAGAGGAGAGGGAAAGAAAGAGCTCAAGAGAGGGGGATAGTAGGACCCAGGTACTATCAGGGGTTAAATATGGAAAAATGGGTGGTGTTTTAACTGGAGATGGAAGAGGGAAGGCTATACAAGGAGAGAGAGAGGGGAAAGAAAGATAAATGATGCTTAAGTGATGTGAAAAAACAAAGGGAAATGTAGTATTTAATAAGCCTACTGAAAAATATACATATACTATTTAAGTGAGTGTATGTATGTGTATAGCCGAACACTATATAACAAAAATCAGTGCCAGGTAAGGGGAATCTCCCTTTGATTGTTTGTCATAATCATTTATGAGCTTTCCAAAATAGTATAAGCTACTGCCACAACCCATGATTGCTCCCAGAACTTGAAGATAAGACCTTATTGTTAAAGACATGACATACTTTGGATACACGACTTGGATTAGCTGAGCTGGAACTGACCTGGAAGCTTCCTCCCTAAAGACTAGTCCTCTTAGCATCAGAAGATACTATGTAAGCTATAAAGGGAGAAAACCAGTTAATGGTTCTACCTAGCTGCAATGTCTGTGAATCGAATCAATGACTATTTGAATTTTCATATTGTTTGTTTAATGGCTGTTGCTTTAAAAAAATTGTTGGTTGAATGTTAAATTTCTGTTGTTCACACTGTAGGGTCATTTAGGAAAACATATACAATAAACACTGTGCTTCAGGTGTTGATTAAAGCCATAACCTTTGGGTTTCTCTCTCTCTCTCTGTCTCAGTCTCTCTCTCTCTCTCTCTCTGTCTCTCTCTCTCTGTCTTGGTCTCTCTCTGTCTTGGTCTCTCTCTCTCTCTCTCTGTCTGTCTTTGGGGCATTACAAAACTTATTATTAACCTTTACCATGAACTTAGCAGGGAGAAGCGGTTTTATCAATTCTGCAGGATGTTGGTATTTCTAGGTAAAAAGTTTTTCCGGTGAAAGTGGTTTGGGATTATGTATGATTTTCATTTACTTTTTGCATCCTAAGTCTATCATTTTTGGAGAATTGAGAACTGACTATGTAATTACAGTTTGACTCTAATGTTCTGAATTTCCATAGATCAGACAACAATGTTATTCAGACAACTAAACAACATACTTTTTATGGTAACTGTAGTCTTTGGAATCAAAAATGTTGCCTTAGTGAGTAGGTCACAGATAAAACCAAGAAAAACTTTTGTAATTTTTTAATCTTAAAGCTATGAAAATGTGTGAAGAGATTAAAACTTATTCTAATATTTCAGCTGGTATATTATATAGACTAATTGGTCAATGCAAGATTACTTTGGAGGAAGGGTACCAATCTTGTAGATCACGATTGCGACCAAGAAGTGACAATGACACAATTCTTTCACATGGGCTTTATGAACTGACTTGTATGTTGTCTTGGCTTTAAGAAGCCTGGAGCCCTAACATGGAATATACTCTAAGAGAAGAGCTGATGACGACTTTCTTTTTCCTTTTTTATTGACTTCTCTCCAGAACTGCTTCTCTGTCTGGCTTTCTTAGAAAAGGGAATGTATGCATATGGGCATAGAAAAGCCTTCTCAAGATTGTTTTCTATGGAATCAGCAAGGCTCCAGTCTCCTTGGAATAGATAGTAATAATTCCCGCAGCCGTCACAAATATATCTTTTTATGTGTGTTTTGGGACAATAAAGTTTTAAGAGCAGTATATGGAGCTTTTCAAGGCTGATGCTTCTAACAGTTATGCCCTTTCTTAATCTTCAGAAAATAATATATTGTCTTAAAAAAATGTTTGTCAAATATTTATCAAATATCTTTTAGCTACAGGTCATTTCAGGATGAAAAAAGAAACATTCACTACTCTTCTCACATCTCAAACAATTTTATAATGTGTGATGTGGCTCAAGTTTATATAATTAATTTCTCTGAATTGCAAAGTTTTCTGGCACAAATACCAAAACAAAACTATGGAGCTACGTACTAGCACATGAAGTTTAGCACTCACCAACATTTATTAATTTATCTACTTGATTCAAAACTCCAAACAGATATTGTGTTCTGCCTCTGGCATTCTGTAAGTTCCAGATAAAATGTAGCTAACAATGGGGCTGGAGAAATGGCTCAGCGGTTAAGAACACTGGCTGTTCTTGCAGAAGACCTGGGTTCGAATCTCAGTACCCAAATGGCAGCTAACAACTGTCCGTAACTCCAGTCCCAGGGGATCTGAAAGCCTCTTCTGACCTCCGTGGGCATTGCATGACATGGGTGCACTTACCTACATGCAGGCAATCATGCATACACATAAAATTAAAAAAAAAATAACTTTTTAAAAATATAGCTAACAAACCAGGTGGGGCTGCTCCCATTGTGAACGTACCTATCACACAATTCCTTGATGTACTGAGATTGAGATTAGCATATAACACATGCCAAATGTCAACAAGAAACATAGCAAATGCCACAGAGGAAATCCGCAGACTAAGCAAACCACTTTCAAGTGCTAAGAAGAAGAGAGTGAATCGATAATGGACACACAGGTTTCTGAGGGGAGGATACAGTATGTGTGCAGGCCCCAAGGTGGGTGCATGTGTACGTATGTAAAGATGGATGCTTTTATGCACAAATGTAGAAACAAATATATAGACTCTTTATAGAGATAAAGACATATAAATTATATTCAAACATAGGTAAGTATGAGTCAAAAATTCTGTCTAGGCAATAAAACTAGGTTATAGAATTATGCATAAAACTAAAATACATTATTTGCATAAACAAAGTAAATGAAAAATAAATAGCTATGCATATTTTTAAAGGTTTCCAATTTAAGAATAGGGAATTGCTGATATAAACAGAACCTAAGAGTATGCATCCTGACATTCATCTGATTGCTTGTTCCTAAGTGGCATTCATCAACATGCTTTATGAAATGTAATATATAAAAGACTTTCTGAATCAACAGGGACTCACCACATCTTCCAAAAGTCATTTACTTCCACAATGTCAAAATATGATCATCCTTCAACGCTGATATTTCAAAGCTAATGTAACATGTTTAGTTTCTTTGTGAGGTGGAATGTCTTGTTAACTTATTTCTCTAGAGATCCCCTTTATCTCAAGATGTAACAAGAGTTCATACAATTTTCACCTTAGAAATGCTTTTTGAAATCACTCAACTGGTTTTTCAAACAACTTCCACAAATTAGTTGAGAAAAAAAAGCTTTCACCAACAGCCTTTTAATTTCCTGTTCCCTTGAAGGATGGATAAACTGCATTCAGCACCTGTGTCCCAAAATGCAGTTGTCCAGCAATGACTAATGTCCCTCAAAACAAGATAGAGATTCTTCCATTCCACAAAAGGAAATTTTCAAATTAATGAAGACAAATGTGAATTTTTCCCTACAATATGGCCATGATTTTTTTGGTAGACAGGGTCACGCTGTAGCCCCAGCTGGCCTGAAACTCACTAAATAGATCAGGCTAGCCTCAATATCTTAGAGATTCACCTGCCTTTGCCTTCTGAGTGCTGGGATTAAAAGTGTATATCAGCATGCCTGTCTCTGGCCAGGAATTTTAAAGCAAGATGTAGAAAAGGTTCAAATCCAACAACTAATGGGTATGCTGGATTAGAAGTAAGTGCTGCCTTCTAATGATTCTGGAGCAGTGCTCCCTGGAGCCTTGCTAAAGTCACCCCTACTCAAGGAAGAACCAAGGGATAATTTACAAAGACTTGTGCATACCAACAATAAAGAGCACCTGAGGAATAGGTAGTTAGAACAAAGACATCTCTGCCTCTCTTCCTGCTGTTCTACCAGTCCTGCCTTTCAGGATCACAAAAGTACTGATTCTCCTGGTTCTATCCCGGTCAGTATCTTCACTGCTCCTCATGAGTGCTTGCTTGTTTCTTTGTTTGTCCAGTCTCTAAATAATCGATCTTCCATATTGGATGCCGAATAATTGATCCTGTGTGTTGGTGTAGCGGTATTGAGAACTTTAGGGCCAATCTAAGTATTGAATCTGCTGAGCAAAAGAAAAGGGTTGTCTGCGAAAATGCTCTTTCACGTCATCAGTGCTCACCACACTGGAGTGAAGCCCATGACTTCGTGAAGGTCTGCGCTGGCAACAGTTGAGAAGCAAATATCTTACAAGGGCAACTTTCACCTGGTTACAGAACTCTTCACTGGACTGGGATTGACGTCAGTGAACATTTAAGTATTAAATGTCACTGACAGGTGAATATGTTGTAAAGTTAGATCTTATGTCTAACTTTATGTACTTTCCCTGTCTATTAAATGAACAGAAACCCAACTTAACTAGGAAGGTAGAAACACACTGGAAATTCATCTCAAGTAATTTAGAAGTCACATGCAGATTCATTGCTTTAGAACTGCCAAGACTTCCCAAATAAGTTTTATTACTCAAGAGCTTGACCCCAGAAGGGTGGTAGTGACAGTGAGAGGGACCCTCCCATGTGACAGACATTCTTTCTCAACACTTCACAAGAAACACTATGAACATATATTATGCTTCCTTTTCATGGACGAGAAAGCAGAGCTTGGCATGGCTGAGTATCAGAGCTGTGACTGGTCCCAGGCAGTCTGGCTCCCAATTCTATTTCCCTGTTCCTTTCAGTAAACACAAGGTGTTTAAAATAGGTCACAGTTTAGATGTGCTATTTTGGAAAAAGAAAAACACTAGAAGTCTTACTATCGCACATACCCAGGAAAATATCAAGTACTTTTCAAACACCCACCCCACACGCAATGAGTCCATTTGCTTGCCTTACAGCCCCCATGTTGAGGAAATTTAAACCTCAAAGCAAGTATGTGCTTTTCTGCAGTGATGAAGACAAAACATCAGTTGAGTCACATCCTGTCCAGGCATATGTGGCTGCATATTAATATACTTTTAATATTTGTTTGTTTGCTTGGTTGTTTTGGAATTTCTGAAACCGGGTCTCATACTATTGACTGTGCTGGCCTGGAACTCACTATGTAGCTTAGGCTGGCTTTGAATTCTTGACAATCATCCTGTCTTAGCCTCCTGGGTGCCTGGGTTACAGGCAGATATTGTCAGACTAGTATCTTTCAACCACACAACATGCTCTACCTCTATACACTTTTCAAGATTATTTGGGAACAGAACATGTGATGTGAGAGTGTCCTGCTGCCTCTAAACTCTTCATTTTATGAAACTTGAATACTCACAAACTTGCCAGGGTGAAGTATGCAGACCTCTCTATAGCTCTTTCTAACGGGCACCAAATTTGTTCAGGTGTCAGAATTCCTACGTGGCTAAATATTGGCCTGTGTTAGGACCAGGATGGACTTTTCTTATTCTGCATGGAAGTACAATATCCTTGGAGTTTAATTAATTCTGGGACATTACCAAATTCTGAAAGACTGCAGAAGGGAAATGTCTCCTCTGTACTCAAAGCTTGCATCCCTGTTTGTCTTTAACATATTTTCTTTTTTACAGCTACATATTTTTTAAAAATCATGATTCAAATCTCCAAAATCATCCAATAGAATATTTCATAATAGAGTCAATCAGAGTTTTGGAATTGGAGGGATGGCTCAATGGTTAAGAGCACCAGCTGCTCTTGCAGAAGACTCAGTACCCACATGGTGGCTTACAATCATCTATAACTCCAGTTCCAGGCCATCCAACACCCTCTTCTGACCTCTGAGGCACTGCATGACATGGATGCATATAAACCCGCGACACAGACAAGAGCTCCGGCAGAGCAGTTTATTTGGAAGATCACACGGGGTGGCTTTTAGCCTTGGGAGTGAGGAAGGGACCAGCTCCCAAGCTGCTGTCTGGAGGCTTTTATAGGGGTGTGGAAGGCAGGAAAGATAAAAATAGCTTTGGTGGAAGGCAGGAGTCCCTACATTGTGAAACTTATCAGAAGGAAGCAGACTATGATAACTCATGCTGACTCAGCTCCTGTTTTCCAGAGGCCCCTGGGCCCTGTCTT
>NW_008359442.1:7908413-7930610 GCF_000622305.1 Nannospalax galili | reverse complement strand
TTCTAGGTTATGAGTAGAAATCTCATGTTGGCCTTACTGCTTTCCATCTCCCGTTGAATCTCTGCCTTAAAAAAAAAAACAAGACTTTCCACTCCCTTAATTCCTCTCTTTGCATGAATATTTCAAATTTTCATTTAAAATTAAAATTATTCAAATTGTTTAATTTTATCATCATTATTTGAAATCCTCTTTTAATCACAATCATCTTCTCTTTCTCCCTGAGCTGATAAGCATGAGTCTAGCATTTAATGACAAATTTTTAATTTGATATAATTTTATCCAAAATGCTGTGTAAGAAAGTTCACGGCAAATGCTTCATGTAAAAAATCATATAAATGACATCATTTATGCCCTGAAAGTGAACCAAAAAATCCCAAATCTTGCCTCAGAAACAAAATGCATGCTTTCACGGCAACAAATGAGGAAGGGCTATTTAATACTGAGTCTGGTTGTGCTCGATTTAACAAGTAATGCATGATTAACTCACAAAAGTCAACAGGTGTGTTAAATGACAAATGAGCACATGTTTGGGCCAGGTTGCATCGAATCTGAACCCAGGACATTGGATACGGTAGCAATGAAGTCGTTTGTAAGTGTTCCCAGTCAAAATTAAATCATTCTGTATTCTTTTGAAGTAATGATAATTTAATTTTCTGCTTTAATTAATTCTATTGGCCGCCTCAAACTCTGCTATTCTATTTTATTTTACCCAGAAATGCTGTAAGGAAAAAAATTCTGAAAGGGATTGCTAGAGAGAGTTACAAATTTAATATTTAAAATACATTTAAATGCTTTCTTCACATTTTATTTTCTTTTAATAACCTGTTGTTCAGTTTTATGAGTGTTCAGTTTAATGATTCTCTGTTCAGCTTGAAACATCATAATGTCCGGCTGTAAGAGCTGAACTTTTCCACTTCAGTTTTTTTTTAGCAAATGAATGTACTAATATTACTATAAATCAATGAAATGCACCAGTTATGGAAGGTATGTACATGCCTGATACATTTAATATCTATTTATTGATACAGCATTAAGATAAAAGTCAGCAATACTCAGGTCCTGCAAATAAGTGCACCAAATGGAGACACTGAGTAACAAACACCTAATATATATATTGCATATATAATTTGACATTTTGACTTAAAAGCTAATGTTATTGTGTAACTCCCTCATTCATTATCGCTCTTTCTTCTTAATCCTTAAGATGACTGTTATGAACTTTTAAAAATCATTAGTATTCTTCACCTTCTCACTATTCTTACTTTTAGTCTCCTCTCACAAATACTATCACATTCTCTTTTCTAAGATGCTTCTTTTACCAAAGTACTATGACAGTGATGTTATGTACATTTTCAATCTCTTAAATAATACCTACCTAGTTATATATACCTAGCTATATGCATATATTGTAACACAGCTAAAAATGATAAATGAGGCAGTTAATTAAGCAGTGCAGAAATAACGTCAGAAATTACCAGTGTAAAAGCTTTCTGGCCTGAATAATTTATGTCTAAGTTATTAATATCGATGATAATATTAATTAATTCTTATTGTCAATTATAACTTATGCTCCCAGATAAATCTTTTAAAATATAGTTCTAAACTCAGTGTCTGAAATCTATAACAGATAAATGGTTACTCATAATTTCCCTGTGACACATCTGTTCTGTAATCAGTGGCCACTCTGTACCCATCCAGGTAAACTACCTTAGAATCTCTGATTGCAAAAAGTCTAAAGAAAGCTTATTTCTAATTCTAGGATAACCCCTTGACTTTATTTTAGTGACTTTCTTTGTCTTTGATGTTCAATTACAATTTGTGTTAATATTTAAAAGGAAAGCAGGAAGATGACAATTTCCATGATGCTACTGGATTAGACTTTCTATAGGATACTTGCATTTTGGCTCTCACTAACTGAAATGGCTTTTATTGGCTACTTAGCAGTCAATAGGTTAACTACACATTATTGAGTATTTCCATGCATGCGGGAAACTGGGTGGGGTGCTGTGGAAGATGTAAATTAGATCAGAGGCTTTTCCCTATTTTTTAGGTAAAGTACACACACACACACACACACACACACACACACACACACACACGGCTTTTAAACACCCATGCAAGGCAAGATCCAAATGGACCCTAAAATCACTGATGAATCATAAATGCACTGTAGACAAAAACTGCTGTTCAACTTATATAAAGAACTCATAAAATACAATAATAAGAACATAAACAATTAGATTTTAAAATGAACATCATGCCTGACCATTTTACCAAAGAAGATATACAGATAGTAAGTAAAGTTTCTCAACATCATAGGCCTTTGGGGATTGCAAATTAAAACAACAAGATGCTGCCACCATTATTAGAATTGCTAAGATGTGAAACACTGACAACTCCAGATGCTGGCGCAGAGAAGGAACAAGAACCCCTGTTCATTGCCTGTGGGATTGCAACATGGTATAGTCAATCTGGAAAATATTTTGACAATTCTTTACAAAACTTAACATGCTCAAACTGTGAGCTCATTTCCTTATTATTTACCCAATTGAACTAAAAATTCATTGACACACAAAACAGTGTACATGAATGGTCATGACAATTTCATTTAATATTTACAAAACTTGGAAGCAATCAGAACTGTGGTAGATGAACAAATAAATTGTACATTCAGAAAATGGGATACCAATCAACGATAAAGATAAGGGTCAACAACTCTCCAAAGGGCACAGGACAACCTTAATTCCACATCTGTAGCGCTTAATCTTTGTCAACTAGACCACATTTGGAATCATAGGAGATATAATATACCCTTGAGTGTGTCTGTGAGCTAATTTCCGGAGAGGTTTAACTGAGGAAGAGAAGACCCACCACGAGTATGGGTGGCACCATTCCACGGGCTGGGATCCCAGGCCTAATAAAAGGGAGGAAATGGAGGAAGCTAGTTATGCATGAGCATTCATCCCTCTCTACTTTCTGTCTGCAAATGTCACATGACCAGCTGCCCCACGCTGTTGTTACCAAGCCTTGCCTTCCATGGTGGACTGTAGACCTTCCTTAAGTTGTTTTTATCAGGTATTTTGCCATAGGAAATAGAAAAAAAATAAATTATCCAATATCACTAAAGGAAAGAACTCCAATTTCAGAAGGTTACACATGATGTGACAACATGAAAAGACAAATTATGGAGACAATAAAAGGGTCAGTGTTTGCCAGGAGTTAGAGGGGAAGAAGGGCTAAGTAAATAAAACCTAGAGGATTTCCAGGACAGGGAAACTGTTCTATGTGGCACTATAACGGTGAATATACTACTAAAAAGGTTTCCAAATAGAATGTACAACACAAACATGGATCAGACGATAAACTATGGACTTTGGGCGAGATGTACTAATACAGATGTACCATCTTCAACAAATGTACTACTTTTGTGAGAGAAATGGATGGCAAGAGTGGCTATAGTTGTGTAGAGAGGGGACATAAGGGAATTTCTATACCTTCTCAATCTTGTTCTGAATCTAAAACTGTTCTGAAAAAAATAAAGCCTATTATAAAGCATATACATGTGCATAAAGACACACACACACATACATATATGTTAAAGAATCTCAGTATATTTTATAATTAACAATATAATAGAACTATGGAAAAACCATCTGTGAAGGCATTCAAAGGTTCATGTAGGCTTACACAATAATGGCAAAAACGAGTAATCCTCAGATACTAAATCTGGTAATCAAATAGTATAAGCAATTTATATATGATTTTTCTTTTAGTCCTAATAGCAAGCCAATAAAGGAAATGTTTTTTCCCATATTATATATGGCTTGAGCCTTAAATAATGAATGCTTTCCTCAGTGTCGCAGAACCAGTGAGGGGTACATGTATAAGTGACCTATGGCCCAGAGCTTGTGGTCTGTTCTACTACAGAGCCTGGGGTTAACTAGTACTCTCCACTGCCTGTCCTGGGGGAAAAGAAAAATTCTGGTGGACAAAAGCAACAGGAATAGCAATCCAGGTAGAAGTTGTATTTACTTCTAGAATATGTCAGTTTCATAAGTTAATTATTTTTATTTAATATTTATTCAAAACTACTAATATATGTCTAATATAAACAGAATCAATAATCTGTTGTATATAAATCACACATATATAATTTATGTTCCATTTATAAGCAGCTGTCTGATTTAGAAGATTTATTAAGGAAAATATTTTTCATAAAGTCATTATTGAGCCTAATCAATTATATTTGCTTTCTTTTCTCTCTTAAATATTAATGGTGAGATTTCTTGCCTGAGTTTTCAACCTTTTAAATATGCCTGAAGATACATCTTGCAATTCTCCCAAGATATAGTCTCTCTTATTTTATTGTGACTAACAATTTTTAATACAAGGTTCAAAAGAGTAATGACTTATGCTGCATATGGGAATACTGTAAAAAGCAATGCAACTTTTGTTGATCTTCCCCTGGCTTGTCTACAGCAATTGAAGTTTATCAGCAAAATTTATGACATGGTATTGCGGACTCTAATGAATGACTTTGGGAAGCTGGGAAAACTCACTGAAGTTAAAATTATTATCTCAACCTCATAGGGGTAATTAGAGGCACAATCTAAAGTCTTAAGTCAGCACTAAGAAACAAAGTATCAATTATAAACCTTTGCCAGTGTTTGGGAAGAAAATGGAGGGGGAAAGATTTACAATGAAAAGGAATCATACATTCAAATATGAAGGCTAATGTTGGACCTCAAAACCATTTCTTGGTATGTCTGAGGATTTCAAAGGGGTCAAATCACTTAGAAAAAGACCTACTGGGGCTGGAGAGACGGCTCTGCAGTTAACAGCACTTACTGCTCTTGCAGAGGACCAGGATTTGATTCCCAGCACTCACATGACAGCTAACAGCTGTCTGAAACTCCAGTTATGTATCTAAAAGAGGATCCTCAGACACATATAGTGTGAGACTTCAGTAATGCAGGAACACCTCTATTGCTTCCCCATGGCTCCTTTTCTGAGGAACAGGAAAAGGGAAATCCTCCCTCAACCTAGCTCTTAAAATCTAGCATTCAAAACCGTTTTCATGACAATCAAATGAAGATTAACTCTTTCTATAGTACAAATGAGGCACCCTTTTCCCAAATGCAAGGTTATAGCTAACACCACTGACACAAGTTGCTTTTCCTTAAATATACCTGAGTTGATGGCCAGTTCTTCGCCTTAGATGAATCCAATCCAAAACTGCTTTGAAAAACTCTGTTCCTTTCTGGTCATCCAATGGGAAGAGATAGTGGGGTGGCAGTGAAAGGAACAGTTTTCACAGGTTTCTTTAACAGAGTTGCAAAAGTCACATTAAATTGCTTTATATACACTAATATTTAGTGTATGAGATATTTTCAGAATTTTTGATCATATTTTTTTATCAGAATTGTCTAGGCAAGGATGTAGCATCTGGAAGTGGAAAAACAGGCCCTGTCATTTTTCTCTGGAAATTGAAAGCCACAAACAATCAACACCCCATCAGATTCACAGAATTCATTTTCGTCAGCAAACTCCGCAAGCTAGTGTTCAATAGTAGCAGCTTTGAATTGCAAAATTATTAAGATTTCTTGTGAAAACTCACTCTTTAACTCTGATACAAGTAGACAGTGTAATAAAGCAAGTTGGGGGGGGTGGTATCCACACCCTGGTCTTCAATCCATAATTTAAACATATGTACAAATGATGAGTCAGCAATTGCAAGCATTTGTGTGCAGTGTGCACTTGAGCCTGAAAGTCTAAGGCGGGGCTTCAAAATGTTTTTCATAAAGAATATAATCCACAGTAGACAAACATTAAAGTGTAGATGGAACTTAAGGACAAGTACTAAATGATTACACCTGCTTCTGATATCATGTTTTGGTATATGGTTGAAAAAGAACAGCATGGCAGACCTCTGCCCTTTGGTAGCAAAAGACTGAAACCTAGCAGCCTGAAAGTGCCTGCCCCCAACCTCTATCTTAGGGCTGAGATCTCAGCAGACCGCCTGAGAGTCCCCAAATCAGCCCCCTTAGGGAACTTCCCAAAGTTTGCTCTGAGCTCCCGCTAGTAGGGGTCCAAACCTTAGAAAGAAGCCTGAGTGTACCTGACTGCAACCTGACTTGGGCTTCTGTGGGAGCTCCTGAGGAGCTGATCTGAAGCCATCAGTTCCCTCCAAAATAAAACCTGAGAGAACCTGAAACCTGGACCAACCAGCTTTACATAAACAATAAGCAAAGGACCATGGCACACTAATAATACAAACGGAAGCATACTTCAACTTAATTCTCATATCAGAATCACAAACAACAAAGAAATTCACATGCCAAAATCATAACGAAAGAATAAAATGGGAAGCCAAAACACTATGTCCCCACCAAACTCCACCAGTCCTGTAGAAGAGTTCTGCAAAGTGAAACCCCTAGAGATAACCCAGGAGACAGAATTTAAAAGAACAGTCATAAACATGACCAAGGAATTCAAAAATTTAAAGAACACACAAGCAAACAAATCAAAGAACTAAAAGAAGATAAGAATAAACTTCTGAATGAATTCACAAAAGAGATAGAAACACTGAGGAAAACTCAGGCACAAATGAAGAAGGAAGTGAAAGACTCAATAAGCCAACTTGAAACAACAGGGGAGAGCCTCACCACTAGAATAAATGAAATGGAAAACAGAATATCAGCACTGGAGGATAAAGTTGAAGATTGGACCACTGAAGCAAGATAATGAAAACCTTAAAAAAAAAACAAAACAAGAATGGACTATGCAAGGGATGTGGGACACCATGAAAAGACAAAATCTATGTATCATAGGCAGAGAGGAAAGAGAAGAATTTCAGGATAATGGTATCGACCATATCTTAGCTGAATAAACCCTTTCCTCCTCAAGTTGGTATTGGTCAGAGTGTATTGTCACAGCAATGAAGAACAAACTAGAACAACACCAAAAAGACAAGATCAGAAAAGAAACTCCCCATGACATAGCATAGTAAAAACACTAAATGTACAGAACAAAGAGAGAATACTGAAAGCAGCAAAAGAGAAACAAGTCACATACAAAGGAAAGCCCATCAGAATTACAGCTGACTTATCAATGCAAACTATGAAAGCCAGAAAAGCCTGAACCAAGGTATTTCCAGTTCTAAATGACAATAGATGCCATCCCAGAATAGGTTACTGTGCTGGATAGCTTTAGTGTCAACTTGACACACCTGGGTTGAGGGAGCCTCAGCTGGGGAATTGCCTCTATTGGACTGGCCTGTGGCCATGTCTGTGGGGCATTTTCTTAATTGTTGAGTGATGTGGGAGGGCCCAGCCCATGGTGGGTGGTGCCACCCCTGGGCAGGTGGGCCTGTGTTGCATAAGAAAGCAGGCTGAGCAGGGGCCAGGGGAGCAAGCCAGTAAGCAGCATTCCTCTATGGCCTGTGCTCCAGCTCTTACCTCCAGGTTCCTGCCCTGGGTTCCTACCCTGGGCTCCCAGATGAACTAAGACCTGGGATATATGAGCTAAATAAACCCTTTCCTCCCCAAGTTGGTAGTGGTCAGAGTATTTTTTCATAGCAATGAAGAAACAAACGAGAACAGTTACTCAGCAAAAATGTCTATTAGAGTTGAGGTGGAAAGAAAAATCTTCCCATGACATGAACAGCCTGAAAGAATACATGTCCAGGAAACCAGCCCCTCAAAGAATACTTGAAGAAATACAAAGATCAAAGAAAGGAACAACTATACCCCAGGGGCAATGAAAGAAAATAAATAAAGATATAATTGAGGAAACACAAAATTAGACAATGCAAACAGCAATCAAAATGATGGAAACAGTACACATCTTTCAATAATGACTTTAATATCAATGGACATGGACTGAAATCACCAGTAAAAAGACACATACTAGTTGAATGGATAAAGAAATAAAACCCATCTTTTTGTTGTCTGCAAGAAACATATCTAACTTTCAAGGACAGGTACAGGTGAAAGGTGAAAGGATGGAAAAGAATATTCCAAGCAAATGGCACTAAGAAACAATCAGGGGTTGCGACTCTAATATCTGACAAAATAGACTTCAAAGTAAAACTAATCAGAAGAGATAAGGAGTGTCACTTCATTCTGATCAAAGGAACAGTTAACCAAGAAGATATTACAATCCTGAACATAATATGGACCAAACTCTAGTGCACCCAAATTCATAAAAACAACACTACAGGACTTTAAGACACAGATTAAGCCCAAGTCAGTAACAGTAGGGGACTTCAGTACCCCACTGTCTCCATTAGACAAGTCAACTGGACAAAGAATACACAGATGTCTGAATTAAATGATATCATACTTCAAATTGACCTAATAAACATCTTCTGACTATTCCACCCAAGCACCAAAACATACACTTTCTATTCAGCACTGGATAGAATTTTTTCAAAATTTGACCACATACTGGGACACAAAACAAATATCAACAAATTCAAAAAAATGAATCATTTTCATGCATTCTATCATACCACAATGGAATAAAGCTCAAAATCAAAACTAGACAAAGCCCTGTCACTATACAAACTCATGGCAATTAAACAACACACTCTTAAACAATGAGTGGGCCAAAGGAGAAATTAAGAAAGAAATAAAAGAATTCTGGGAATTCAACAAAAAGGACAATACAACATAACAAAACCTCTGGACTACTTCAAAAGCAGTCCTAAGAGGGAAGGTTATAGTTCTAAGTGCATACATTAAAAAATTAGAAAAAAACAGGTGTGGTGGCGCACACCTTTAACCCCAGCACTCAGGAGGCAGAGGCAGGGGGATCTCCGTGAGTTCAAGGCCAGCCTGGTCTACATAGTGAGTCCCAGGTCAGCTGGGGCTACTGGGAGACCCTGTCTCAAAAAAGACCAAAAAAAAGAAATATTAGAAAAAAACCAAATAAACAAACTAACACTACAAATCAAGACCTTGGAAAAGCAAGAATAAATGAAACCCAAACCCAGCAGAAGAGAAGAAATAACAAAAATCAAAAAACCTTAAAAAAATAAAAAAAAAAAAAAACACAAAAATCCAAATGTTTGAGAGGATGTGGGGAAAGGGGAACACTCAACCACTGCTTGTGGGGCTGCAAACTTGTTCAACCCCTATGGAAAACAGTGTGGAGAGCTCTTGAAAAAATACAAATGTACCTACCATTTGACCCAGTTATACCACTCCTTGGCATGTACCCATAGGACTCATCCTATTGTAGAGACACTTGTACATCCATGTTTGTTGCTGCTCTTTTTGCAATAGCTGAGAGATGGAAGCAACCTAAATGCCCCTCAATTGACAAGTGGTTAACAAAAATGTAATATATTCAGCAGTAAAGAAAGATGAAATAATGAAATTTGCAGGTAAATGGATGGATCTAGAAACTGTTATACTAAGTGAAGTAACAGAGACTCAGAAAAACAAAAGATGTATGTTCTCCCTCATTTGTGGGTCCTAGCACCAAATCCTTTTAAACTCCATGTCTTTTTAATAAGATGACGCTGTACAGCAGTCTCTTCTGCATGAAATAACTACCATCACGGCTTCAGCTGCGCCTTCTTGTTAAACATGGTCACATTGGGCTTGTTGACAGTTGTGCTCCTTCACTGAAGGAGGGGCAAGTGGGGTCATTGGACCCTCACTGGAGTATCCAGCCACTCTTCCCAGCCAACTATATGTAATTTGGCCCTAATCACACATGGTCTCCTGTATTTGAGGATGACTAAAGTATATAATCCAGGAAAGGCTAGGAAGCAATGGCTTGATCCATGCTGGGTAAAGGCTTTCTAGTGTGCATACCCCCAGGTCACTCATATACCTCAGCAATCCTTCAGTCATCTCTGTAAGTAAGCTCAGTAAATTCATTGGTTCCCCAGGAAAACTTTAATCAAACATTGATTTGACACTAGAACCTTAGAAGGGATAAACATTGCTTAGCATCCCCAGGAAAAGAATTCTCACAACAGATGGAAAATTTATTTGCTAATGTTATTACATCTCATAATTATTAAAAAAGAAAATGAGAATGTAAAAGATGTTAAAAGGATATGGGAATGGAGATATTTTCCAAAATAGGAAAAAACAAGAAAGCCTAAAAAAGAGAAGAAGTTCTGCATAGGTGTGCTATGATGTATAAAAGATGAGACAAAAATAATATACACATAATCTTAAAATTTCTAATGTCACAGTTTAGTAAACTAGTTTAAGGAACAAAATATATGTCTAGTCAAGGTTAATCTGAAAATGTTTGGTTTTTGCCCAAGCTTTATCTACATAGCACATGGTAATTAAAAGTACCAGACTGGTGGAACTAACCTTCTTGGATGTTTAACAGCCATACTTTGAGGCCTATACTAATGTGGTCAGAGGGACTTAAAGGACAGTTTTTGCTCCTTGCCCTCCTAGGTTGACTAAATTCCAGGAGACTAGGGAACATCTCTCAAAATCTCCCGTAACTGTAGTGAGCTACCTGTCCTCTTGTTAAGGGAGGTCATGGAGACCCCACCAGATGGACTCGAACCAGTGTCCAGTCTACAAAGAGGACAGTCAAGACAGAGGAAACATTTTTTCCATGCTTCCAAATGAAGCTGCCTTGGTTGAGCAGGACCTTTGATCTTCACATAGATGGAACTGGTAAAAGAAATGATCCAGGGGCTCCTCCCAAGCCCATGTGACCCCCGAGGAACAAATCCTCAAACAACCTTAAGAGTAAAAATAAATTGGTTTATTTGGGCCAACTGTATGGTCTTAAAGACCCAAAAGGAAAGTAAATCCAAAGATTAAAGTGATCAATATATTTCTTTAAGAGTTCAAAGGGATTACACTTCCCAGATATTAGACTTAAGTTCATATGAAATGTTATTTAGACAATTATTTCTCATTGATGATTTTGTTTCTAACCACAAAGTGCTGCTCAGATGTAAAACTTCAGATCTTGGTCTGCAATACTGTAGTGCCCACCTGTAGCTAAGGGAAATTTGTTTTCTCCCCCTATCTAGAAACTGTTGGGAGGGAACTGACACTGATTCTAACCATTCCAATAGCTATTAAAATGCCTGAAAGCAAATCCTGAATCTATCACTCTCGAGTCCAGCCTTGGCAGACAAATGAAAAATGAGGAGGAACCCAATGAAAAGCCACTTTTGGAAGCTCTTGTCAAGAAATTCCAATGGACTCTTCTATGAACATTTGATATTTTTTCCCTGTGTTGACTTTTTTCTGGTTCCCTGCTAAAACTAGTAATGCTAACTACTCTTGTCTTTACTTCTCCTTCACATCTCCTATTCACCAATCAAGGACTTTCTTTTCCCTCTACAGATGAGAGTTATGCAATTTGGGAGTCTTTTAGACAGACCCACTGAACGGGTACCCTAGTTGCCTCACCCTGCGTCCCTGTTCAGCATGGAAGAAGCCAGAGCCGTCTGCGTCTCAATTTCCTATCCACAAGCTGGGTAACCTTCAGAGGATGGTGTGATAAAAATAGGAGGTAGGAATTGGCTAGGCAGTTAGGGTAAAAAGACCCCAAAGAAAAGTAGCCAGTTTCTTGGCTAAAAGTCAAAATGTCCTTGGGCCTCTTAGCAATGTACTCTGTTCCAAATGTCAAAAACATTAAAAGTATTTCAGAACTCTTATCTAATCCTTAAAAGATTTTAGGGTTACCTCTTCAGAGGGGGCAATGTTAGAGTAGCAAAAAGCCCCACAAAGAAAAGATAGTGCATGAAGTTGTTCAGGAAAAAGTGATGGGGAGCTATGGGAGGAGTTGGAGGGGAGGGAGTGGGAGTGGATTTAATCAAAACACCTTATATGCATGTATGAAGTTCTCAAGAATTTTTTTTTTAAGTTAACCTCCCCCCTCCCCAGCAAACTATAAAGGGAAATCTCTAGAATAATAGAAGGTTTTTAAAAAAAAACCCACCATATTTTAGATGGCCTTTGAAGTAGTAAACTCATGTGTGTGTGTTCACATAGCCACCAGAAGTGTTTGAGTGAGTGCTCCTCACCAATTCAGTGAGACAAATCATAGAGCCTCAGGCTGTCAGAAAAAAGCTTCTGTAGATTATGATAAAACACAACAAAAATATAAGTTGTCTTCACGAACATTCCTATTGTAAAAATTACTATTGTTTGCTCACAGTCTCCATTTCTAAGCAATGTGATGTAATTATTTTTACTTTTTTATAGTATGGCCTCCACTGTATACACTGACAGGCTATTTGTTTTACATGTTTGAAATAAAGACCTAAGTGTTCTTTTTTCTGTTGTAATAACTATCCCTCCATCTGTATTAAATATGATTGCATTTTAGTAAATGAATATGGAGGCAAAGTTGTTTACAGGAAAATGCAGAGATGAGGTCAGTGCTGTGTGCCACAGAGCCAGTCCTGTTGTGATGGAATCACAGAAATGATCCTGGGGCAGAAGTTCTCAAATTTTTATGTACTTATGAGTCTCTTGGGGATCTTGGTAGAGGGCAGATTCTGAATGAGCAGATCGAGGATGAACCCTAAGATTCTTCCTTTCCCATAAACACAGGTGACCTTGATTCAGCCAGTCTGTAGATTATACTTTGAGTGGCAAAGTTTTGATAGACAGAGAAGCTTCATGGACAGATCAGTCTTCCTAAGAAACGTATAAATAAGTTGAATGTTAATTACACTGGAGATTCTTCCTGCTCAGAGTTCCTAAAATCATAGGCTAGACATGATGAGTAATTTTTAATTATTATTTTTTAAACAGTATCTCACTAGTCAGTCCTGACTGGCCTAGAACTTGCTATATAGACCAAGTTGGCCTCTAACTCACAGAGATATGTGTGCCTCTGCCTTCTGAGTGCTGGCATCAAACATACATGTGACCACACCAGGCCTAATAAGCAATTTTTTAAAGACAAAATTGAAAATAATGACAATGTTGTTCTAGTTGGCATGTTTTTCAACTCGAGACATTTTTGTGAGAGCATTTCTTCTAAGTAAAATATTTGTTTCTCTAATTCTGAAGGGGGAGGATGCTGGGAAGGAAGAAGGAAGAAAGGAAGGGAAGGAAGGGAAAGGAAAGAAAAAAGAAGAATGGAAGGGAGGGAGGGAGGGAAGGGAAGGGAAGGGAAGGGGCTCATACATTTATCTCTGGCTCTGAACATGATTTTGTTTTCTTTAAATTTAAAAGAAAACTTGCTAACTGTTGAGAAAGTATAGTAATGAACTGATGAGGAAATCTGTGGTCCCTGTGACCTGCAGCCGCTGAGACACTAAGACTTCCCTATGCCCTCCCATGGCTCAGAGAATAAATAGTAATGCAAACTAGGGCATCATAGGCTCATTGTGGAACAAATTCAGAGCATATTTTAATTCACCAAAGAAGGGTATATTTGTACATATGGTAGAGGTTAATGCCAGGTTCATTTTTGTTAAGGAGAGACTGCATCATTTCAGTTGGTGTTACAGACTTTTTGATTTGCTTTGGACTGACATTTGTGTGAGAACTGATGCTCCTTGTGTCTGTGATGCAGAGAATTTTGTGGCTGGGTCCATGACAGAATTGCTCCACATATTAACTTGAAAATTGCATATGATAATTTAATCCTGAATAACTACTGTATCTTTTTAAAGCTTTACCAAAACTTCTAAACATTAAGCTTTCGTTTTTGGAATATGAGGTGTCCAGGAAATTTTTTTTTAAGAAACAAATACAAACAATCCAAATTTATTCATTTTCTTCTGGGATACTTTTTCTGAGACAGGTATTTCCAAAGATAAACTGATGATCTAGGGTCTACTCATTTAAGAAAGGTAAGTAGTGGCATAATTCAGTACCTGTCTGTGGAAGTCCTTCTGACAAACCTCAGAAGAAACAAAATCTCAAATTTCACCTTGTTTTTTGTCACAGCCTCCTTTGTCATGCCTAAAGCCGAAGACAGGGATTAGGATGCCAGGAAACCTTACTGCTATAGACAGAGAACTTTTAAAAGAAAAGGCTCATTTAAAAGGGAAAATATCTATCATTTGAATGTAAAATGTAAAAAAAAAAAGTGTAATCTTAGCTCAAGAGATTTTGTTTGAAAACCCCAATTCAGATAACAAGGCAGAACAAAGTCACATGTATGAGTGGACATAAAATCTCTTGACTCCCCTGTCAAACCTTGCAAATGCCATCTCACCAATCTACTTTAATATCATTTCCCTGCATTTTCTTGAGTCTTTTTTTATTTTTTTGTACTTTGGTTTTGATCTTGATATTTTCTGCTAGAATTGAAGTAGAACAATACAAAAACTATTCTCATAGATATCACAAAAGGCTCCTTCACAGGGCTGGTTTCACCATATTTCTGTTCCATGCAAGATGAGACCTATATGCTTAAAAGCTCTCAACTGGCTTCTCAGAACATTGTCACGTGTTTAGCTAAGAAGAGATGCTTACAAATTCTTGCCGTATTGTCCAACAAGATGCCAATGATAAAGAGGCAAATAAATAGATAATTTGGCACTACACCTATAATCATTCTCATTTTATTTTCCGTGTAGTACATCATTGGTGCATTTTGATTTGTAGAGCATTTTCAAAGAAAACTTAGGTGACACAGAGAAAAGTATCTATACTGACTGTGACTAGTAATAATCAGATACATAGAGATTAAAGATACATATGCAAACATCTAAGTATTAGTAGCATTAAAAAGGTAGGAAACTGCATATCTTAAAATGAAATGGAGATCTTTAAAAGTTAAAAACTCATTCAATTTTATGTTTTACAGGGTTTATACTGAGTTCAATATTGTATAACTGTATTAATTCAACTCTGAACCTAAAAATTTACAGCAACTTTTGAAAGAGAAGTATCCTTGTTCTGGAAATTGTTACTGAATATGTTAGGGCTGTAATGAAATGCTTCTTCTAATCATGTGGTTATAAAATTTTAAAAAAAGAAAAAAAAATCTCAAGAGTTTTTAAAACAAAATTACTACACACTATACCTTCATAACTAATGATTAAGGTCCTTTGGAAGATGCCCAAGATTCCAAACACTGAAGTGTACACTTACATGATCATCCCTTCCTGAGTATTTGAACACACACACACACACACACACACACACACACACACACTAGCACAATTATTATCCACAACACCATTTATAGTTTACTTTTACAAATATACATGATAACTTCAGGCTGAAAACTCTTTAAGAACAATTTTTTTTAAAAAAATAGACATTCTGTTATGCAAGTCCCGCACGTACCATGGATAGCATGCAATTGAAGTATAAACATTCATTCCCACAGTTTTAGATGGTTTACATACAGATATATTTCATTAAAGTAGTCACTGAATATACTGATCTGATAATACTTATTCTCTGAGTCCTTTAAATATTATCCCCTTTGGGATTCTATTATAACACAGAGTAAAAACAAAAAAAATCATGTAAAAATAAGTTTTTTCCACTTACTGGTAAATGAAACCTCTCATTTAACGTATTCTGACTATAGCAATCACTGAGGTATTGAAACCTATATTTCCATTGAAACATTTTGAAGGAATTTTGGGTAAGCTCCTGATCCTTTATAAGGATCCAGTGATGAAATGTGGCTTTGATTAATTGCTGATGTTTGAATTTATATTGTGATACCAGCAGGTGTGACTTGTTAAGCATTTGCAACATGCCAGACATTGTCCAAGTGGTTATTTGCCTCAATTAATCTTTAAGATGGATTTGAAAGGTAGGTAGAAAAATAAACAAATTTTACAGATGATGAAACTAAAGCTAAAGAAACCTATGAATGATCGCATGGCTAACCAGTAGTAGGACTGCATTTAAGTATTTTGTAGTATTTTTTCACTACACACATAGTCTCACACATATATATTATACTATATATATATTCATATATATATGAATATATATATTCTACAAAGTGCCTCAACCTGGAGAACATAAAGTACGGGATACAGACTATTCTTTCCATTAACAAAGAGGAAAGCATTGTAGCACTTCATTATTAACGCTTATTGAGACTGGATCACTGATGTCCTTAAAGATGCAGCTAAAGAAAACCATACAAAATAGAACTAAAGACTGTCAGAGGTCAATAAAGCTCTGAGTTATTTACAGTGCCATATGAAACAGCATGCAATCGAGAAACAGACAAAGACATACTCGGTAAAAAAATAAAAAAAAAAAAAAAAAATCCGCAAAGGCAAGCTTCGGAGAATCTCCTCATGTTGGAGAGGAAGAGGTACAGTCCCTGACTTTCATAAAACATCTCTAGGTGATAACATACGCTGAGCACCACTGAAGGCAGTCTTTCATGTCTAGACAGCTAAGCCTCACTAGAGTAGATGTACTTGCTGTCTAAATATCCTTTTAAAAATCCATCTGTTTTCCAAAATCTGTTTGCACTTGTTGAGAAGCATCTTTCCTCACTTATCTGAATGTGACAATGAATCCAAGTACTTTTTCTTCTGTTATCAGAGGTGATAATGGAGACTTTCAGAGCCTCACCAGAGGCTGGAGGATGTCTGTTTGGTGTTCTTAAGAGCAGAGGCTAATTTTTCCAAGTAAAAAAATCTTTCCCTGAGGAGGTGCATTAATGAGGTCCACAGCAAAGGCTGATACCTGACTGCTCTAATTATCTCAAGCTGCCTGGCAAAGTTTCCTTTCCAGGGGCCTCTACTGAAGAGGTTGCTCAAACAAACTGGAATCACTTTCCAAGTTACTATTCCCACAAACCTGGGGCTTTGTCCTTTGTGTTTGTCTACAGAGAAGACATTTTAATCTCTTCAGACATGACCTGCTCAGACAGACGGGCATGTACAGAAGCACTGGCAGCAGGCTGGTCGTCCCAGTGGGCTCCACATACACTGTTAGCACAAAGGCTTATTTCCATTCTGAGAAACAGCAGCCAGTATGGCTGATACTACTTTCCAAAGATGGGACTAGATTTATGCCTGATTTGCTCTCCCCTCTCCTCCCAAGATTTCTTTGTATTTGAAAGCAATCAGGCTTAGTTATGTGATCATTAGGTTTGAAGGCAGTCATCAAATGAATTCATTCTTTTTTTACTAATTTGTGCAGTACACAGATTGAGTTTTCTTTATGCCAGAATACAGTAAGCTAATTTTCTCTATCTTTCTTTCTTTCCCACATTTATAACTTTATTCAACACTAAGCGGTATTCATCCATTTTGACAGGACATTTTTGAACGCAGTAATAGGGAAGTAGTTTACCTAAGTATAGATCTTGTTTGATGACCCCTCATCCTCATGTTTTCTGGACAAATACGGACAGATATGATATGGAACAGCCTGTACTCCTTTGTTTCCAACAGCTTTGTTGAGCCTCGTATCAATCCTCATATCTGGAAGCACCATCTCCTTCATGGAGACGGTCTGGATTTCTTTGAGTACCCGAGGAGCACACTTCTTGAAGCCCACTCCATCAATGCTCTTGTGAATGTTGATGGTGTGTTCGAGGGTCACCACCTCGTTGACGGCAGAATGGCTTTTCTCACCACCCTTCTTTGCAAGAGTCATTTAAATGCAACTGACAGGGAGGCTTCTGCTGGGTTCAACTTGGAAAGAGATTTATTTTTTCATTTTTTATTTTTTGGCCAAAGATTTCCTGAGCAATTTAGCCCAGAAAGATCATTCTTTCTGTTCTCTAAAGAGACAGATACTAAGGGATCTATACTAAGATATTAAGGTATCTACACTACCAAATCTACTGAGTAATTTTTAATACAATCAAAATTCCACTCATTTTCTAAACTTGTGTTTGCTCAGCGCTTTCTACTTGTCAGGGACTTTTCTAGGTACTAGGGAGACAGTTCAACAGTGAAACCGACACTCAAAAGAAAATACCTGCTCTCCTGTAGTTTTCATTCTAGAATGGGGACACGAAGTAGATAAATAAATGAAACGATGAGAGAACAATAAAGGTAAACAGGTGCCACAAAAGACAGAATAGCCAGAGAAATCCTGATTAAAAAGCTCAAAAGAAGTTAGACAAAGAACCATGTTAATGTCTAGAAACAAAGTTCTCTGGGTAAGGAAAGTCCAGATACAAAGGTTCAAAGGCATAAGTAAGTACACACGGTGCAAAGGTCACCATGGCTGGAGTAATTTAGGGTAAAGTAGTGTAGTGCACAGCCATAGATCACATGGGAATGTATAGGTCAATAGAAAAGTTTTGACTTTTACTCTGGGTGTGGCAAGGAGTCACTGAAGGACTCTTAGTGGATGATTGACACAATCTAGCTTACACTTTAAAAAGCTTGTTCTCAGATTCTTTGGAGACATTAAGAAGGGAGCATACAAACACAAAGGTACAGTTAGATTATTCAATGGCAAGAAGTGGTTGATTAGATTTTAATTATAATGATGTCATAAAGTATGGTCAGCAGGAATTACTGACAAAGGGATACAGAGTATAGGAAAAGGTAATCACAACGTGATTCTAA
The DNA here is from genome assembly GCF_000622305.1 of Nannospalax galili. NCBI lineage: Eukaryota > Metazoa > Chordata > Mammalia > Rodentia > Spalacidae > Nannospalax > Nannospalax galili. The sequence continues at coordinate 7,912,132 of NW_008359442.1, read as the reverse complement.
AGTTTTTAGAAGAACAAAAGAGCCCATGAACTGTCATCCTTCCAGATGATACTGTGGAGGGCTAGGAAGCGACAGGAAGATCACAGTGGTTTGGGGCAACTCAAATTAGTACAAGATTGGTTGATACATAGAACGTGTATGAGTTGATATGGAAGTGAACTTGGAGGTATCACAGTTGCTATCTAAAGCCGAGAGAGAGAGAGAGAGAGAGAGAGAGAGAGAGAGACAGAGACAGAGAGACAGAGATACAGAGAGAGACAGAGACAGAGATACAAGAGAGACAGAGAGAGAGAGAGACAGAGAGAGACAGAGAGAGAGACAGAGATACAGAGAGAGAGAGAGAGACAGAGAGAGAGAAGGATGTCGGGGAGGAGGTCAGTCATGGGCATAAATAGTAACAGGAACAGAGGCTCTTGGGGCCTCTCGTAATTAAAGGCCGGGGATCTGGAGAACAACTAGAAATAGAGCTGTAACAAGAGGAGCAGGAGAAAACCCAGGAGCACGCAGGTCTAGAAGCCACTGGAGCAAGTGTTGGAGGGGAGGAGCTAGGATCAGGGCACCCTGCTGCTTCTATCCGGTGAGATAAGAACTTGTGGCTGAAATTGACAGCTTCTTTTGACCTTAACAACAATACTGGAATGTTTTATTTCTCTGACTAAAATCTGCAGTTCTCGTAGAGAGAGCTACCACTAAATTCCAAGGTTACTTCAGACTTGCGTTGCCAAGATCCGGGAACATTCTTCCTCACATCATTGATGATATTTCAATATGGACACTAGGTGGTGTCTTAAGAGAGCCCACTTCCCCTCACTGCTAATACATGGAACAGGCAAAACTCATCGTTAAAGCAATTGATTTACTTATGGCGACAAATGAATAACTACACCACCACTATGGCAGCAAAATACGAATTATTTCTCTCACCCCCAAATTCATTGTATCCTGATGAGCCAGTCTCCTCCTCCCCGCAGTGCTTGAGAAGACACTTATTAATTGTTTTTGTTCTCTCTACAGCTTTTCCTTTTCTAGAATGTCCTATAAGTTAAGAAATATATCTTATTATTTTAAAATGGTTTCTGAGGTAAATATATACAAAATCTAACTTAAAATGATCGAAATTATCTTTCCCTTAAGATCATCTTCGATGACCCATAATAATCCCGTTATCACCCCAGCAACTAAACGTTCTTTGGTCACTTTGAGCTCATTCATCCGTCAATTTCCAACTCACTCACATTTTTAATCAAACGTTTTGTGTCGCAGGTAATATTCAGAATTCCTCTGCTAGCGAAATCCATGCAGGTAACAGACTAATGTGAGCATTTCTGTCTCTATTCCTCCAGAGTCTGGACTCAGCAGAGTACCATAACCAAGATACTTGATTTACTGAAAATGTAAGAGTAACATGTATCAAATCACAATGCCGATTAGTAAATTCGGTAGCAGCATTTGAATATAAACTGTACATCTGAATAAAACCTCTATCTGCTTGTTTTTGTTTCAAAATGTCCTAGTGGTGCAGAAGAGTATTACCAGGTTCCCTTTCTCATGCACCTTTAAGCCTACAAAATTAGGCAACCAGCCCTGGGACAGAAATGAGGTCTTAACAGGATGTGAAGTCCTTGGGATTCCAGGATCTAGTGATTTCTTTTTCAAACTGAGCCAGGAAGTAAAAAGACAGATGAAAGATGAAACTAGGACAAGCCAGTGACAACAGCAAAGAAAAATCATGTCTCCTTCCATAAAAACACATTAAGATTCCAGCTTTAATATTAATATTTTCTGTTACAGTTAAGCTTTAAAGTTAATAAAATTCTCGTTTATATGCTGATCTAGGGATATAAATACCAAGTTGCAGATGGGATGGAAATTAGCAAGAAAGAAAATTAAACAAAAATGAAAAATTCCTATAGAGGTTAACACACATAAGTTCATGCCCACATCTCACTAGGGTCATATGATAGAACCCGGGCATTTTTTCTGAGTGACCTTTTGGAAGGAATTTGTGTTATTCATCATGCTCCAGTATTTTTATGTGGCACAACCTAACCAAGGGATTTTAACAAAGGCAGACTTCTGTTTTGGAAAGTGATGGGTGATTTATGAGTGACCTGTTTACTGCATTAGAAAATATGCGGTTTTATTCAAAAGGCACAGGAACAGAACAAAGGAAGGAACAATGGCAAGGCAACGAAAATGACAGTCTTGGGAATTAAAATGTAGTCCATCCATTTTAGGACCAAGACTGACTATTAACAGGCTGTGACCAGGTGGGATTTTAAACACATGCCCTTTTCAGCATACAATTTTAATACAGAAATTGACATATTAGGCATGCAGCACATATTAGAACGTTGCTCTTTCTTCTACAGTTGTCTTTGATTGACCTTGAATAAACGTCAAGAAATGCACCTTTCCTGTCCTTTTTCCTAACCATAATTCACCTTACCTCATATTTAACTAGTGCTCCATATTCATAACATGCACCCTGTTTAGGTGGTAGGTACAGCCCAACTCAGCAGATAAAAAGAAAAATCACGTTGTGATAGTCTTAATTTGGGGGAGATCTATGGTTGAAAAGCAGGAAGTGTTGATACAACTGATAGACTTTTATTTCCTGCAGATTTCCAGAATTTACAACTTTGAAAAAGCAACTAAGATATACTGAGAACAAAAACAGAAAGTGAATAATTTCCTGCTTTGGAGTCAGTCTATTTTAGTAGAAGACATTCTTTCTCAGCCTACATTGGAAAATAAGCAAACGGAGATCAGTTTTCTTTTCCTTCTGCTCTTCAAGAGGACATCTCATTAACATTAATAGAAACTATGCCCAGAAAAAGCCATTAACATTAATGGAAGCTATGCATAGAAAAAGCCTTAGATTAGTTTTCAGTCTGTTAAGGAGCTTATACATTGGCTAGCTATCCCAGGATGCGAAGACACTTATCATATTTTGCCTCATTTCTTTAAATTTTATATTTCATTAAATTATATTTAATAAATCCTGAGTTGGAAACAGCACAAGAAAACTTAAGCTGCAATAATATTTACTCTCCCAATAAACCAAGAGCTTTCACAACCCATGTGTCTTCCTGAAAGTCACTGGGCAAGTTATATGACCAGGATTCTCAGGAGCTTCCTCTTTGTACTTGCAATTAGGCTGCCTGCCAGGAGTTGAAATGATTAGCTGTAAATACAAATTTAATAGCTTTGCTTTGCACTTCCCCAGTCACTGTTGGTTCCTCTCTCCACTGGGGAGATAGATGATGTGAATCAGGGCCTGTCACGTCTACATACCACAATGGCGGAATCTGAATTAAATTGAAAGAGAACATTAAAAAGGCAAAAGAAGAGTCTAAAAGGTTTTATTTACTTAATACTCACTTCATCTTTGTACCAAAACACTGCTCTTAATAAATGGGTGGAATCAAAGCATCACTAAATATTACACTACCTAACAATATATTAATTAAAATTTTATTATGAAGATAATGATAGAAAAAACAGGGGAGGAGGGTTTCACTTGTAAAGGGATTGTGGACAATATTTACTTTCAACTCTAATTTGGCCTAACATCAAATTCCTCAGTGTCAGGTTTTCTATAATTCACCACTGTCTTCTCACCCTCTTTCACTTCATTATTACAGTGCTCAGGAACCAGGCAGTAGGTACAGGTTTAAAATGTTTGATATTTTTCATACCTTGGTTTACAGCTTCCA
>NW_008359442.1:7904740-7908327 GCF_000622305.1 Nannospalax galili | reverse complement strand
GGCAGATTTCTGTGAGTTCAAGGCCAGCCTGGTCTACATAGTGAGTTCCAGGCCAGCTGGGGCTACAGGGAGACCCCGTTTCAAAAAGATCAAAATAAATAAATAATAGATAAATAAATTAATTTTAAAAAGCAAAGACCAGAAGTTTAATGACTATGTTATACAATAATGATGAAGTAAACAAAGTATCAAGTCTTTGTTCTTGTTTGTGTAAGTTATGCCAGAAGTAGTCTGAAATACTATGAAAGTATTTTCACATTTTCTTGAGTATACAATAAAGTTTAGATGCAGTTTAAAAAAAAAAAAGACTCAGGAAGGAGAAAATCCATTATCAAAAAGCTTATAAATCCGAGGGAGTAAAAATAATTTCCCTGATTCTACCCCACAGTTTTGTCATCCTAGCATGTGGTTTCCCTGTCCTTTCCTCACAGACTCTTCCCTCCATCATTGTTTCACATGTAAAAGAGCTGCACTAGATAAGAAAGATAAAGTAGGAGCCTTATCTATTTTTTTGTTTTATATTGTTATTTTGAGACAGGTCTCTCAGTAGCTCCAGCTGGTCTGATATTTGCTAGAGAGACCAAGCAGGTCTTGATCTCACAGAGATTTGTTTGCCTCTGCCTCCTGACTACTGGGATGAAAGCTGTGTGCTACCATGCCTGGCATCAAATATTTTTTGATTGACATTTATTTTTTCTGTGCATGAGTATTTTGCCTACATGTATGTAAGTACACCATGTGGGTGCAATGCCCACAGAGGCCAGAAGAGGGCATCAGATCCCCTCCAACTGGAGCTACAGAAGGACACGCCATCATGTGCGTCCACAGAACTGAACCCTACTCTTCTACAAGAGCAGCCAGTGCTCTTAACTCCTGAGCCATGTCTCTATCCCCTGATCAAACGTTTAAAAAGCTATATACACAGCTGAGCTACCTTGTTGAACTTTATCATTAAAGTATGTTGTTTTCCTTGTTCATTATTACCTGTTCCAAAATAGAAACTCTGATAAGAGACAACTTTGGTAGCATTAGGCATAGCATGGGGAAATGGAAAAGGAGAAAGACTCCAGTTGATGGCATCTTGCTTCCCCTGGACCCAGCTTTTCTTGACTCCCTAATACATATGCTGTAAGGCTTTAGACAGATTGAGGTAAATTTCCTTTCCCAGTTGAAGGTCTTCCAAGGCATGTAGTGATATCAGAAACACTTCAGTGCAAGGCTGGGCACCTCATTATGTTTTGCAATGATAGGCAGAGTTTATGTTAGTAATGTTTGCAGAAATATTTACAGAAAGGTAGCTACAAGAGGACACAGATGACATGCCTATTTGGAAAATAAAACAGAAGTCAGCAGATAAAAGAAATCTCATCCTGATCACTAATAGATATCTGATGTTCAAAAAGGAGAACAAGAATTGCTTAATACCAGAGTTTTTGCACTTTATTCATTTAAGTTTTCATGTATTTTTGTTAAATGTTTCTATTTCATTTACTATATGTGATCACATTTAGAACCCCTTGCCGACCTGCACTCCTCTTATAGAATCCCTGTTGGATATGCAATTTATTTACTAAAAAAATAAATGAAGTTATCATGAACAGCCAACCAAACTGAAGACAGTTAAATCCTCATGGTGGTAAAACTCAAAGGAAATCATTTTGATTTTGCTTATCTGTTAACTGAAAGTCAAACAAACAAGGGGAGCCAGCTTATTCAAACACCTTATTTTTATGATATTTTTCTGAATAATAAAGCATTTTTTTCCCTTGGAGTCCAACTGATACAAAACCAGAAGGAAGTGGAGTCGCTGTTCTTTTCAAAGTCTCTGTTATTTCCTCTGCATAAACTACATAATTGGGTCTGTTCTGACTACTTCATGTACATTCTCTCACTAAAATTGGATACAATTTAGTGAGGCAAAATGCTGAGAACTGGATTGCCTTTGCAGATTTCTACTGGCATATAATTAAAAGGGTAGTATATCTCTCACAAAGAAAATAAAATTCAAGTTTTTATAAGAATACTGCATTAAAATATAACAATTATTAGATACCCAGATGGGAAGAAATTAATCACCTTAAAGGAAATATTGTTTTTCAATAAATGTGCTAACTTTCATAAAAGTTACGGAAAGGAATATGGAAACCAAGTTGATGAACAAATTTTGCTATTTTTTAAAATTCAGTCTATAAATTCCATGCAAAAATTAAAGTGCCCCATTGGAAGCTATGTTAAGATGAGGAGATGGTGGCTGGGTAGTGGCTCAGCAGTTAAGAACACTGGCTACTCCTGAGGAGGACCCGGATTCTAGTCCCCACACCCACATGGTGGCTAATAACCCTCTGTAACTCTAGTTCCAGCGGACCTGACTCCTTCTTCTGACCTCCACGGGCACCGCACCACACAGGTGCACTTAACATACATGCAGATATAACACTTAAATGCACTAAATAAAAATAATAAACATTAAAAAAAATGATGAAGAAATGCCCAGGTTTGAGTCATTTTGGCTACTCCATAAAGAGGTAAAATAAATAACAGCAAAAGTAGTCGTTTTAATGGTAAGGAGAAAGTTTTCATGCTGTTTTAGAATGTTTATTTGAAATAACTCCAAAACATAATCAAAACGCATGATCCTTGACTGGGACATGAGCCCAAGTACTCTTAAGAGTTTGCATACAAGGATAATAGTTTTTTTTAAAAAAAAGAGCCAGTAGCATAGTAAGCATACAGGTCACCTCAACTGTCCTTTTGTTTTTTTAACAGCTCTATAGGCAGGCTATTCCCATTTTATGGATGAGGAGCTTAGTAATTAAGGTTTCTCCTGATTCCTTTCAGTAGTGAAGACTGCCATTTTAGCAGCTGAGGGATAAACTTAGTGGAGCACTCACTTTGATCTGTGTAGAGAGCTCAAAAAGCCTCTTTCTAAAATATTTTTATGGAGTTTTATTGCATTTCATATAATAGACCTTAAACAAATTTCGATCCCCTTCCCCATCCATACCACCCCCCAGCCCCACATCAGATATTATGCATTTTGTCATATATGTTATATCCTATCTGGTCAAACATTAGTACCCAGATGTGCCTCAGTACAAGTTCAAAATTGGATTCTATTTGGCCTATCTAGATCTTAAAGAAGTCTCAGTAGTACTCAGTTGCCAATAGCTCCTCTGCTAGGGTTAGGGTCTGCTGTCCATTTCCTCTGTCCTTGCTGAATTTATGTCTTATTGAGTCTGCGTGGATTTTGTGATGCTGTCACCATTGTTTTAAGCTCAAACAAGCAAGTTCCTAGTGGCCTGAAAGCCTCTGTTTCCTTATGTTCATGCACCAACCCTAGCTCTTACAGTCTTTCTACCCCTCTTCCACAATGGTCCCTGAGCCATGTATGAGGTTTAATTTAGGACTTCTATTCAGGGACACATTCTGAAGTCCCTTATTCTCTAAAACTTGACCAGTTGTGGTCTTCTATGTATATAGCACTCTGCTGTATGAGGAAGCTTCCATGGTGAGAATTAAGCGATGTATTAATATTATCTCTACCCCCTGTTCTGCTGTGTTCCAAGAGCCTTAGATCTAGAAGCTCC
>NW_008359442.1:7884439-7903440 GCF_000622305.1 Nannospalax galili | reverse complement strand
GGTCAAACATCAAACATTAGTACCCAGATGTGCCTCAGTACAAGTTCAAAATTGGATTCTATTTGGCCTATCTAGATCTTAAAGAAGTCTCAGTAGTACTCAGTTGCCAATAGCTCCTCTGCTAGGGTTGCTGTCCATTTCCTCTGTCCTTGCTGAATTTATGTCTTATTGAGTCTGCGTGGATTTTGTGATGCTGTCACCATTGTTTTAAGCTCAAACAAGCAAGTTCCTAGTGGCCTGAAAGCCTCTGTTTCCTTATGTTCATGCACCAACCCTGGCTCTTACAGTCTTTCTATCCCCTCTTCTTCAATGGTCCCTGAGCCATGTGTGGGTGGGTGAGGTTTAATATAGTAGTCCTATCCAGGGACACACACTCTGCAATTTCTTAGTCTCTAAAACCTGGCCAGTTTTGTTAGAAAAACCTCTTGCTCCCTTCACCCACGCCAGTTTTTCTAGAGAAGATCACATACAGTAAGTCATGGGGCTTTAGTAGAAAAAGCCTTATTAATCTTTGTTTGTCTTCCTTAGTCATAAAAAGCCTCCCTGAACCCTGATGCAGCCCTTTAAGGAGTTGCATTCCTGTTTCCCTGAGTGCTGCTGGGGGGGGGGGGGCAGGGCATTCCAACTCACTGTGTCAGGGAGCAGCAAAAGATATGGGTGAAATACTAACTAGAAATTAAGGGAGCATCTTTACTCCAGTAGTTCTCAAGCTGTGCCCTGGGGAATGCTGTGACACAGTTGCCCTAAATCCTGCTTCAGAGAACTTGGTAAACATGTGGCCTGCAAACCAAAGGAAAGTTCCCCAAACAAAACTAAAAATAATAAATTACTCTGTGTGGAACAATTCTGGGAAGCTCTAGGTTGGGGACAGTTCAGCTTTCTTCATTGTTTTCATTGTTGAACATTTTTTTAAAATATTTAATTTATTATTTTTATTTTATGTGTTATGAGTATATCACCTGCATGTGTATAAGTGGGTGCATGTAGTGCAATGCCTGTGGAGGTCAGAAGAGGGCATCAGATCCCCCTGAAACGGGAGTTAGGAAGGTTGTTAGACATCATGTGTGTGCTGGGAATCGAATTCTGGTCCTCCGCAGGAGCAGTCAGTGCTTTTAACCACTGAGCCAACTCTCCAGCCCATTATTAACCATTTACATGCTGAGCAGCACAATAACCCCTCAAAGCTTCGGACCATCTATAAGTTGCTGTGGAAGTTTTTGAAAACTCTGTTTCATGATTCCTCCATGAGGAGCCTTGAAGAAATCACTCTAACATACTGCATTTGGCTGACAATTCAGGGATGTGGATTTATGGCAAATTCTTTTCTAGATTTAATAAGGAGTAATCTTCAATAACAAAATAAAAATACTTGTGCATAAACCTAATATATTTAACTTAAATGCCTTTATTGGTATCATATTCAAAAAATGTATTCCTGGGGTTGGTGAGATGACTCAGTAGTTAAAAGCACTGACTGCTCTTGAAGAGGACCCAGGTTCAATTCCCAGCACCCACATGATGGCTAACAACCATCTTTAACTCCAGTTCCAGGGAACCAATGTCCTCTTCTGTCCTCCTCTTGGGCATTGCACAACATGACACTGGTGTACCCACCTACCTGCAGGCATTACATTTATACACAGAAAATAAAAAATTATATATATATATATATATTCCTTATTTAAAACATATCCAGGCTGTGGCTAAAACCCATTTGAAAGCATAGCATAGCAGCAAATATCTGTAATTGCAACACTAGAGGGTGAGACAGATGATCAAGAGTTTGAAGTCAGAATGGCTACAAAGCAAGACTCTGACTCAAAGAAGAAAAGAAAAGAAACTTATTTCACTTTTATAGGACTCTCATATTATTTAGGAGAAAATGTTAATAGGACAAAAAACACAGTTCTAGAACATATTAAGAAGCTGGTGTTTCATGGACTATCCATGCATCTCAGTACCACTGACAAAGCCTTACTATGTTTACGTTGATAGGGTAAATAGTGGAGCTCTCCCTAGTAATTTTAAACTAACAAGATATAACAAAGCCAGCCTTGTAATATTGAGCCAAGTCTTATGTTGAACTAGTTACAACCTCCCACTTTAGCAGGATCTGTGGGCATTGTGGAAATGACTGTTCCAGAGGCAAAAAATTTGCCTTGTGTTTCTCTGTGATCACTAAGGAGCTCTGCACAAAACTGACACCAAGTTCAATAAATGTTTCCTCAGTGCAAGAAGAAATGTCTGTTGCCACTTACAGTTTTCATCCTCAAAACACTTTATTCACATTAATTCAGCTATTAAAATTTTGCTGATGGATAAACAGCTAGAGAGGCTAAATGGGCTGTTAAAGGCCAGACAGAAGAAACCCTGCCTGACAGGAATAGAAAATTGCAATTACTGATTACGGGTCATATGTCCCTGGACTCTTTTCAGAAAAATATAAATAAATAAAACAAAAAATAATTCCCAACAAAAACCATGTAGGTTTTGATCATCTTGCTGTCAGGACAAGTCTGTTGACATTAAAGAAACAGGCACATTAGACAGTCCCAAAGACTCTAGGGAACAGGTACGGACAGGACAGAAGTCATTTTTGTTGGAGTTTCAAGGAGTGTGTGTGTATGTGTTAACAATTTGATACATACTATAATACATAACAACCTCTTTACCTTTCCTTCTTCCGCCTTTGCAATTCTAAAACAATATTTAAGCACTACCTGCCATTTACACAGGGATTAAGATATATTAGATCTAAGGCTTATATTGTTCTTGAAATATGTGCTAATTGTATCCAAAGGCAGTAGCAACATTATAATTTCAAAATAAACAATACGGCAATATAAAAATTCAAAGAACCCTGCTACAAATTAAAGTACTAACAGATTATCTCAGATGGGTAAGGTTATGCTACCTATTGTTTCTTTATGAGCTACTTCCCGTCCCCAAACTCTTAATATCTAAAAATGTCTTATTTACTTGCACATTTGGAGTGGTGCTTGTGGTCACTGCTTCAGATTTCAGTTGCATTTCCCTTGCTTCAAAGAAACACTGAAATCCGCAGTGCTTTTAAAAAGATTTATTTACGTGTGTGTCTGTGTATGTGTCTGTGTGTGTATTTGTGTACATGTATGTATGAGTACCTAAGTACCTGAGGAGGCCAGGTGAGGACACTGGATTCCTTGGAGCTGAAGTGACAAGTAGTTGTGATCCACCCAATTGTGGATGCTGGGATCCAAACTCCCATCTTAATGACTGAGCAGCAAGTGCTCTTAACTGCTGAGTCATCTCTGCAGTCCCTCAATGTAACTTCTTAAAAGTAAAACATGAGAGAGTTGAGAGATGGTTCAGGGTTTAAGAGCATGTACTGCCCTTCCAGAGGACCCAGTTTCATTTGCCAGCACCCAAGTCAGGCAGCTCACAAGCCCCTGTAACTTTAACTCCAGGAAATCCCATGTCACCTTCTGAACTCCATGGACACCTGCACTTACACATACCCACACATAGACATACACATGTAAACATACTTAAATTTTTTTTAAAAAAATGAAAGGTCTAGTGCATCAAGCCATGAACACAGCCATGGACAGTAATCCAGTCAGAAAAGTCCAAAGTCTGGCTCTGTGGGTGCCTTATACTGTCATCTCCTCAGTTTGTTGAAATGTGTGCATTTCACTCACAACAAAGGCCTTCTTTCACTTCCAAAACAACACTTGCTGTTAAGGAGCATTGTTTCTACCTAGTCAATGACACATGCTGTGTATACAATACCATACTTGGTTTAGAAGTAGACGTTTTATCAAAGGGGACAGTGCAGGTAAGACATTGAGGCATCTACATTAAGACCAATAAGTCAGTTATCAGTTCTTATGGTCAAACATTGGATGAAGGCAGCATAGAAAGCTGCTCAGAGAATTTTTAGCTAGAAAGTCATTATGAAGATAGCTAGGGCTTAGAATGATTGGCACTCGACTTGCAAAGCTTGAAGAAGTAGAGGATGTGGCAGCAGTAGGGTACTGTCTGTGACAGAGATGGATTCCACAGACCTTTGTTCTTATATCTAGTACATTGCTGTGAATGGCATCAGGTAAAATAATCATGTTGGGTGACGTAGATGTGCCAAACCACATTCATCTCTCCACCAGCCTAACTGGTACTGAATATAATCTACCATAGGGTGAAGGGCTCTGTGGATACCCTGACAGTTCTTAGATTCTGATCTACAGTGACAATTCAAGGAAAAAAAGTTTGTAAATCTATTGGTACCCTGAAAAGAAAATGAAATTAAAGCCACAGACAGTGAAGAAGTAATACCCTGACTCTTGGTCAGGTGAGGAGATGCTGGTGTTAGGAGGGCTCATCAACTGTAAAAATTCTCTCAAAGTCATAGACTTTAGTAGCAAGAAGATTATTAGTAAGCACCTGGACTGATATTTCCTGTGAACACATCAGGGAACTAAGGCCTTGATGAATTACTACTCCAAATCATACATTGGATGAGAAATCAAAGGGAAGACCAGAGCACATTTCTTCACCTTTGTGTAGAATTCCTCTTTAAGTTGGAAACTTCAAATGGAGCAGGAGGCCTAATAAAAGTTAACTAGGAACAGGTGCTGCTTAGACTTTTTCTGATGCTCTGAATCTCTTTCACTTGCCTGCTCACATGAAAGAAAACAAACTCATAGTCTGATTACAACAGGCCAACTTATTCTTGCATGCCCTGAGCAGACGAGCCCCTGACTATGGAAACCTCACATTCTTGAAGCAAAGAATGTCTGGTTCATCCAGGTTAAGGAAATCAGGCCGAAGAATGTAGTTGATAGCATTAGAAAATTCTAAAGTCACACAACTGATTTTACCTGGCAAGCAAGTACCTAAAATACCAGCAGGAATGGATGTCTAATCTATTGTTAAAAATCTGAGCAGAAAGACAGTAGGTCAACCCTCACTACCCTTTTCCCCCCGACAATTACTGCAAGGTGATGTGGGTAATTCAGACAAGAAAGCAAAAGTTGTAAAAGTCAGATATAATGTGACCTTTTTTTGCAATCCCAGAACTGCCATTAGCTACAGAAAAATGCACTGCCTATTATTAACACTGGCTACAACTCCTGATAATAAGCAGATTTATAGATTCATTTATTAAATAAATATGTATTGAAGTATTCTACCACATAATGGGAAGAATGATGAACAAAAACAGAAATAGTTAGCCAGAAACATTTTCCGCAAGCCGTTATAAAATACTGAAACGTGTAACAAGATGACTGAGAATAAAGAATTCCCCAAGGAGCCCAGTGTCCAAATGCCAAATGCCACAGTAAGAAAACAAGTATTGATTCTCTTCTTACAATCTGTACAGTATCAACAAGCTACCCACTGATGGCTGGTAAAATACAGGCGATGGTTATTTTGGTTTCAGTGTTTTAAACTTTCCAGTAGATCTGCCAATTGGTTTGCCACAAAATTTTTCTACTGGGGGTGAAAAGATATTTTTGAAAGAAATTGAAATGTAACATGGATAACAAAAAGCCAACATTTCATCTTTCTCTTATCTCTCTGTCTCTGTCTCTGTCTTTCTGTCTCTCTCTGTCTCTGTCTCTCTGTCTCTCTCTGTCTCTCTCTGTCTCTCTGTCTCTGTCTCTCTGTCTCTCTGTCTCTCTGTCTCTCTCTCTCTCTCTCTCTCTCTGTCTCTCTGTGTGTGTATGTGTGTATGTGTAGATGACAAACATATCAGAGAGGACAAAATGGCTCACAAATACCACCCAAGAAATCCCTGCTTTCCTACTTGCCCAGGTTCCGATGCAATAGATCTTTATTGTCATCTTGGTTTCTCCAATAGCATCTCCTGGTTAGACAGAGTCAAAAGAATACACACATTTTAGCTAAGTTCCTCCTCAATAAGATCATTTATTTATGTTGGAATCAGAAATACAACTAAGGAAAAACATTTTATTATTCATAAATGAAGAAAGTTGAGTAGAAATGAATTAATTGGAAAGAAAATAGAAATTTTCTGAGAAGAATGAAGAGTTAATATGAGGTAGATAAATTTCCAAAATCATGAACAAGTTATTTCCAAGTGGTAATTCAGAAATTCTGAAAGTGACCTAAACTCAAATTTCTTTTGATTTTTCCAGGAATCTAACTTAGGGATAGGATATTATGAGTTTATTTTAATTTCTTTCTTTATTTAATATCAGTATAGATATTTTGGCTCTTGTACGGTGGCTTAAATAATCAAAAGACACTCATTATTTAAGAGCTGGTAAGAAGCATATTCTAGGAGCAGTAGTAGACATCCGATCTTTTCTTAACTTGAGAAAATGTGTAAAGGACCCCCTGAGTGTATTGCAGGCTATTTAGAACATGGTGCTGCAGCTTTAAGACAATAGACAAGAAAAAGATCCTCTGACCTAATCAGGCATGACAGCCATGAAATTCAGTGTGCAAACTGAATATCAAAGTGGTATTATTCTTACTGTTCAAAATGCATTATCTGGAAGACTGCATAAATAAAAAATAATAAGTTATTTATGTGTTATGGTCCCAACTAGGATATGAGAAACAAGAGAGTAAATATGGGACTATTCATTTGTGCACATCTGGCAAGGCATAAACAACCCACTCTAAAATCTGAGAGAAAATGGACAGCAGTAATGAAGCCAGGAAAGAAGCACTACTTTAGTTCTGGCGTTGGAATGTGAACTATCAAAGTATTTCTTATTTGTGTTAAACAAAGTAACACACAGAAAACTATAGAAAGTACTTGCAACACTGTTCATTCATACTTTGGTAACTTTGAAAGTAAAGAACAAGCTGATTAATTTGTCTTCACTTGCTTCAATATATATAACAGGTTTAACAATAATTTCGATTGTAAAGACACAAAGATGCATTAAAACATCCAATTGTCCCTCATAAATGTAAAATATATGAAAGTATTTGTTAATTAAAATTTTAAAATGAATATACTTCCCCAAATCAGCCAAACTCCAACCCTTGCATATCAGTAATATAAAATCAGGTTCAACTTCTCTCAGGTGTTAGTTGGTGACCATTTGTGGAAATGCTACCTAGTGATCAGTGTAGAGAACTACTGTTGCTTAGAGACTATGGCTGGCCGTCATGATGGCTAGCTCCTAAAAGTTTCACTGACAGAGGAGAACATTCTGATACCTGGATGTACACTGAATAAAACAACCTTGATTTAACCAGAATCTCATTCTACTTGACTGTTAATAAATTTCCCAATTATGTCTATCAAAATTTAAAATAGAATAAATGTAATAATTTTCATGCTTTTCTAAATTTAGCCAAGGAAAAAACTTCTAAATCACTGACAGGATGTCTACCAAAACCACAGCATTCTATTAGTCAATCTATCTTTTCTTTTTTAAATATTTTATTATTTTTATTTTTATGTGTATGAGTGTATTGCTGGCATTTATGTAAGTGCACCCATGTGCAAGGCCCTCACAGGTCAGAAGAGAGCACTGAATTCCTCTGGAACTGGAGGTTGTTAGCAGTCATGTGGGTGCTGGGAATAGAACCTGGGTCCTTCACAAGAACAGCCAGGGTGCTAAAATGCTGAGCCATCTCTCCAGCCCCAATATATCTCTTCTTAAAAATTCCCTGGGTCAAAAAGTTGCCTGTCTGCCACCCGTGAAGTCATTAGCTGTCAAACAGAGGATAAGCTTTGGATAATAAATGGGGTGTTGGGCTGTTTACAGAAAAGTAATTGAAAAGCAGCTTCTTAAATAGCAGGTTGAAAGTTCTGTTTTGTTGTTCTCTTTGATGATAGCTTTCCTCTAAGACCAACTGCTTTAAGATGAACTCTGAACCTCTTAGATGTAATATGGATGAAAACATCCCGAGGAAGAACGAGATATTTTTTACTTTTCCATGTTGCCTTGCATCCATTACTGCAGCTGGACTTGCATGAGTTTAAATCCAGACAAACCTTTAAATCTCAACAAAAACCTTCCATCAAATTTTTGACGCAGACTTGGAAACTCAAAAAGGCAAAATCTGCCAGGTATGGTGGCACATGTCTTTAATCCTAGCACTCAGGAGGCAGGCGGATTTCTGTGAGATCGAGGCTAGCTTGGTCTACATAGCAAGTACCAGGCCAATCAAGGTTGCATAATGAGACTCTGCTTGAAAACAAAATATTCATAATTTTAAGCAAATTACAGCGAATTAGACTTAGAATACACGCTTCTTTAATTTTTTCAACATTGATAATGTGTGCGATCCTGTCAGTGCCCCATGCTTAATCAACGAATGCAGTTGACATTTTGGAAAATTTTATTTTTATGCACACTTTGGAGACAGCATCTCCTATGCAGACCCTCTGAATTTTAATGAGTGGGAGTGAGTCATATACAGTTGAATATTCCACTTTCCAAGATTTAACTCTCTCTATATTTAAAAAAAATGCAAACAAGACAAGTGAGTGAGTGATTGATGGGGGCTCTTGAACACTTATAAGAAGATATTATTCTTTTCATAATTTTTTAAATTTTACTTTATGTGTTGTGTGTGTTGTCTGCATGTGTGCAAGTGCACGCGTGTTGTGTAATGCCTATAGAGGTCAGAAGAGGGTATCAGATCCCCTTGAACAAGCGTTAAGGATGGTTGTTAGCCATTTTGTGGGTACTAGGAACAAATC
The DNA here is from genome assembly GCF_000622305.1 of Nannospalax galili. Classification (NCBI taxonomy): domain Eukaryota; kingdom Metazoa; phylum Chordata; class Mammalia; order Rodentia; family Spalacidae; genus Nannospalax; species Nannospalax galili. Next base: position 7,894,766 of record NW_008359442.1, on the reverse strand, counting down.
TGGATCCTCTGCAAGAGCAGTCAGTGCTCTTAACCACTGAGCCGTCTCTCCAGCCCCTGTTCCACCTCTTTTGAAGGACATGTTAGAGATTTGGCAGGGAAGGAAAAGTAACTCAGTGAGTTGTTTGTATCACATGAATCCTGATTTATAATGTTGTCTGTGATTAGAAAGAGATGAAACAGCACAACAAAGTGAGGGAAATCTCTGGCAATAATCTCACTGCCTTCTGACAGGTTCCCGAAGTTAGCCCTCTTGTCTCACTTCATGTCTTATGATTTTCCTTATTCTTTCTCAATTACTTTTAATTTGGAAGAGAATTTACACTTCGGTCATAATTACAATATGACTGGAAATTTCCCAGGCTGGTTCTTAATGTGTATGTAGACATTAAATAATAACAGTTAACCTTCTGGGCTTCACTGTCCTCTGATTGTTAGGCTTTAAGCCATCTCATTTTCTTGTTCCATTCTTCTCCACTCTCAAAAGACCCAAAGAACAACCTTCAGAAGTTAGGAAGAACGGTCCCATAGTTTGCCATAAAACAAAGTGATACATGTGTTTAATAGCGTAGACTATGAGGCACAAAATGTGCCCAGGTGAGAGGTGATGATGAAAAGGTAAATAGTCCATTTTTATATGGGGGCTGGAAAGATGACTCAGTGGTTAATAGCGCTGGCTGATCTTGAAGAGGACCCAGGTTCAATTCCCAGCACCAACATGGTAGCTAACAACCTTCCAATCTCCAGTTCCAGGGTATCTGGCAACCTCTTCTGACTTCCGTGGGCACTGCCCTACACGGATGCACTTACACACATGCAAGCAATGCATTCATATACAAAAAATATAAATAAAATATTTTTTAAAAAGAATCTATTTTATAAATATATGAAATTTTCAAACTCACCAAGGAGATATAAAGTTACTGCATTGGCCATCATGCCTATTCTGAAACAATCTTCTCCTACCTTATAGGATGACAGCAGCCCTGTCATTAATCCAAACTAATTCCTGAAAAAGTGTATTAGCCTGTTTTTTATTTTAAAGACCTGCATTTTCTTTTTTCTTTCAAGTAGATGCATGATAATTCTTAGCACTTTGTATTAAGTCTCCATGAGTTTGCCACAAGGACATTAAGTAGACATTTCCCTCAGTTACTACTGCTAGAGGAGTTGGGATAAAGGTATGGCAGTTGAAAACTTTCTGTTCTTTGAGTATACAACCAGAAAAATTAATTGCTCCCTGGTAATGTAATGTATTTTAAAAGACAGAAAAAAATCCTATTAATAATGGCATGATAAAAAGTATTAAACCTTATATAGATTTGTTCTGCCCCAAGTGGTCTCATGATTGTGAAAGTAAATATAGTCAGACCTTATTTGACCGTCATATAGACTGTTTTATTTATGCTAAAAAGAAGTATTTCATAAGACCTCTTTGTAAGTCAACAGAAAAGAATCATCATGGAAGCTGAGTTTGGAGGCACACACCTTAATCCCAGCACTGGGAAGACACAAGCAGGCAGATCTCTGTGAGTTCCAAGGCAGTCTAGTCTACCTAGTGAGTTCCAGACCAGCCAGGGGTACATAGTGAGACCCTGTCTCAACTCCCGCCTCCAAACACACAAATCATCATGGAAAGAAGTACACTATGCTCTGAGTTTGGTTTAATGAGGAGGGAGATGGGAGTTAGGAGTTCTGTGCATTTTGTTGAAGCAAAAACATTATTTTAAATAAAATTGATCATTTTTCTCCCCATCCCTGTATATATGAACTCTCTTATATCAAACTGATTGATATATTTTTCATTTAAAATAAACTATAAGAATAATCCTTCAAGAATTATTGTTTCAAAATTCTAGAAACAAATTAAATGCTGAGTAGCACAATGTAGCATTAATGCAAGAGGCTGTTCTTTGAACTAAGACTTTGCACTTTGGAAGCAATCACTACTGAAAAATATGATTTCTAGTTAGGTCTGTCTGCTTCAGGGACCCAGATTCACAAGATTTGATTAAATTCACTCCAACAGGCATGTGCCACTGATGTGGTGAAAGGGATTGAACCCAGGGCCTCATGCATGGTAGGCAAGCAGCCTACCAACTGAACCAAGTCCCAAGTCATTGTATCATTCCTTTTCTCCTTGATAGCTAATAACCACCACAGCACCACCTTTAGGATATTACTAGGTACTTTTGGACATATTAAAGGCTTTCTTAGATGGTAATGTATCCTAACATTTAGGGAATGTTTACCATGGTGTTTAGGACAACTATATTTATAAACACAAGTACCTAGAGAAACCAGACAGCAATTTTAAATAGGAAGGGGAGAGATTGGTTGCTCTTTACAGAAGAGAGCTTTCCCTGTTTATTACCAGTAGCGGCTACCCATGTCCTTCTACCTGATTACTCTCCTACAGGAAGGCAGACCTCTTTAAATCACTTTGTCAGATAGTCTGAGCTATTTCCCTATTTTTTACTGTTTTCAAAAATATAGTAAAGATCTTGATGTTTACATAAAAATGTCCTGAGTTTTGAATGCTGACAACCAGTTTAAAATATCTCAAATGTTTGATTTTTATCCAGACAATGAGAAGATCTGACCAAATGACAATCATTTTGCAAGAGCTGATTTTGGTAAATATTCTGAAGGATACCTTTTAATACATGTGTGTATATAGATCTTCCCCCTATAGCATTTATACATATCACAGATAGTGAAGTCTCCTTTCTCCATGATCATTGCTAGATGTAAGTACTTTGGAAGGATAAACCCACCTCATTGGGCCTATCTAAAAATAAATTAGAAACTAATCAGAGAAGGAAATCAACACAGGTTCAATAGACTCTGGTAAGATTTAGTCTGAGGCAGTGACTAAATTAAATTAGCCAACAGTTACAGAAATGAGAGTGATTAGATGGGATGGGAAGATTATGTGTGGCTTCCTAGAGAAGTTAAGGCTTAAACTGAACCATGCGAGATGGTTAAGCTTAAAAAAGAATGATTCAAAATAACTTTATTAAGAAACACTGTGACATTTCTTAATGCTCAAGCTCTCACCAGACCAGCTGTGATTTTAGGTAAGTATAGAATATAAAAGAAGACATTAAGGAAGTGCTGGATGTAACAGGCGTAGCCTTAATGGAGATGTGAGACAAGACATTGACCAAAATCAAGAGAGTGAGAACAGACATGAAAGTGAAGGCAAATCATCACCTATTAAGAAGAGACTGGCAGGTCCCAGGCTTAACCAGTCTGCGTGGCTGCTCCCTGCTCCCAACCAGGATTGTATCAATGAAAGAAGAGTCCTTGAGAAAATTAAGAAAAACTGCATGACAAAATGCATTGAAAAATTTATTTATCATTTCTGTGTGTGTATGTGTGTGTGCATGATGAATGTATGTGGGGCATGTGCCACATTGCACATGTAGTGGTCACAGGAAGACTTGGTGGAGTCAGTTCTCTCTTTCTATATTTATGTGGGTCCTGAGGATTGAACTCTGTCATCAGGTTTGTGCAGCAAGTACCTTTAACCTACTGTGTCATCTCACTGACCTGTACAAAATGTTTATTTTTGGTAAATATGGTTGGTTATATTTTATGCCATTGAATGATAGCCCGATGACTGTACCAAAAAAATATAGACATCGAAAAAACTGAAAGAAAAAGGAAGAGAAATCTCAAGAAGGACATGTGAAAAACAGCACTCACCTATTAATCTCATTGGAAGGCACAATTTGGAAAGTAATGTGCTCACATGCAGTGGGGAGAATTGCATTTAAATAATAAGAAAACTTTATAGTTACAAAGAAATACTCAGGCAATGGATCATCCTATCATGAGAAGTTAGAGACACACTTGGCTGAAAGACTCTATTATGGGTTAATTTAAGCATAATTAAAGTCAACCCAGATACCAAACGGGTAGAGGCTACCTAAGTTAGGAATTCAGTCTTCTCCTAAGAACTAGGAGAGAAATAAAGGTGAAGATATTCTACAGGCAGACCTTAGAATTATCCTTTGACATTCCCACTCATCATCCCACCTGCTTTTGAAAACACTGTTTAAATGACTACATGACCCACCCAGGCTCATGAGTCTGATATTCATCATCCGTGCTCTGGTTCTACGCTGCCATCCCAGCACATCTCCGAGTCATCCTCCACACAGGCCATCTGCTCTTACCGGGCTCATCCACTTCCTCTTCTCAGAAATGTATTTGTCCATGACCACACTACAAACCTATGTCTGCCTTCCAAATCCAAGCATTATGCTCCTGCCTCTTCAATTCTTTAATCCTTCAGGGCCAAGGTTCTCCTGGAATTCCATCTGCCTTTTAAGCTAATTGTTTCTTTTTCCTCAGGATTTCAGCAGAGGTCACCGCCTGTTCCCTTTGTGCTATACTCTTGCATTATTCTTTTCTATTGTCATATTATGAGTGACCTCTCATATCTCAGTTTCTAGCTAAGTTCTGTTGTTTTGTTGATGCCCTTAGTGCTTATACTTCAGGGTACACAATGTTCTTCCAGACTGCATGCTTAGCGGTAGCCATTTTTTCTCTTTTCCTCTTTTAACTGAATTTTGGTGAATTTCACATGATGTATTTTGATCATATTTAGATCCCATTACCTATGTGTAACCCCCCTTACTATTCTCCTACCAAATTTCATGTTCTCTATTATATACAGTAAACCCCAAAGAGTCAAAATTGTGTCACCAAATGTCCTTCAGCATGGATCCATCCACTGGAATCTGGTTCTAACTGATTCACTGACTGACCTTCAAAATAATTGCCAGTGTCTGTGTTATCAGTATGGAATTACAACAGTAGAATCTTCACAGACTACACTACAACATTCTCTATAACTAGGCCTACAATCTTCTCTTCCATTTTCAGCCTTGGGATGATTTTCATGGAACGCACTGAGCTTCTGGAAGCTGCTAACATTATTCAGTTCCTTCAGCAGAAAATGAATTATTCTCTATCATTCCCACTTCAGTGCAGTCATGCACAGTTTTCTGGCTTTGAGACGCTGATGAAGAGGCTAATCCAGGGAGACAGGTTTGGGACGCATAAAATACTCCACCATTTCTGGGGTTTTTTAACCTAGAGAGCATCAATGAGCATCAATGGGGCCCAACCAGCAAGGCCCCTTCATATTTATAAGTTGTTCCATTTAGTTGGAGTTGAACTTCTCCATGCTTGGTCCATATTGTTGTGCCTTTGTTCATACACATTCCATGTCCCTTTGTGTTCTCCCAACTAGTCAAAACAACAGGCATAAAGAATGCCTGGAAGCTAGAGGACTATCATTGCACACAAAAGTTTTGACAAACACTGCCACCTACAGGTTTTAGAAAACGCCAGAGCTGATGTCACCCCATCTCAACCGCTTGAAAGGAGACTGTTTACCCTCAGCATGGGCCATCTGGCATAGGTGAATGGGACACTTGTATTGAGTTGCACTCTTTGATTTCCATTATACAATAATCACATACATAAGTATGTATATGTATATATTTAACTAGGCCAGTAAAACAATAATAGGGCTGTAAGGAAGATTAAGACACAGAAATATCACCTTAGATCATTGATAATTTGTTATTAGGAAAATAATTTTAAAATCTTAAAATAGTCATTCACCTACTTTGGGTTGTATATGCTCTCAAAAAGTTTATGTGACATTGTATACAATGAAATAAATGTATATTTGTAGTCGAGATGTCTGGGGCTTGAAGGAGGGAGTTGAAGACTTTACCCATTCATCTTTTTTTTTAAAATTATTTATTACTTTTATTTTATGTGTATGAGTGTATTGCCTGCACTGCATGTGAGTGTGCCTGTGTCATGCAATGCTGTGGATGCCAGAAGAGGGCTTCGGATTCCCCTGGAACTAGAGTTAAGGACAGCCCATAGCCCATGTGGGTGCTGGGAACTGAACCCAGGTTCTCTGCAAGAGCAGTCAGTGCTCTTAACCGCTGAACCATCTCTCCAGCCCCTATCCACTCATCTTAAAACTGTTTCAGAAGCAGCAGTGATGACTCAGTGGCTAAGAGCACTGGATTCTCTCTCAAAAGACCCAGGTTTGGTTCCCAGCATCCAACTGGCAGCTAACAACTGTCCTTTACTCCAGTTCCAGGGAATGCCACAGCCTCTTTTGACTTCCATTAGCATTGCATACATGGGTGCACTTACATACATGCAGGCAAAAAACTCATACACACAAAATAAAAATAATTTAAAATAAAAAAAATGTTTCCAATCAAGTGGAGATGCCTTAAAAATAATTATGTAGACTTGGGTTTCTTAAATATGGTATGTAGATATTTACTTGACAATTTAGCAACATCATTCTGAATATATAATTTTGGATTAGAGAAAATCAATATACCACATCTGAATACTTATTATTCAATAAACCTAAACAAATTTATGGATATTTAAAACTTTATTTGAAAATAATTTGATCAAAAAGGATCAAAAAATAGCATAAAGAATCTTCCTACTTAAATTCAGTCAATTATATCACTACTATCACTTACTTTAAAAATTCAAACCAGTTTAGCATGTAGTGGTGGCACAGACTTTTAATCCCAGCACTTGGGAAGCAAGAGGCAGGTGGACCTCTGTGAGACAGTGTATACTGCAAAGTGAGCCCCAGAGCAGTGTCGTTTACAGGGAGACCTTGTGTCCAGAGAAATTTTTTAATCTTTGCCCTTGTATATTTGTAGGTTTCCCAAGAGGAATAATCTCTTTTATAGTCACAGTACAAATATCCACACAACACAACACAACACAACACACCATTCAATGGAGTTTACTATTATATACCCACTATTTTCACTTAATCTAGAAATGCCTATCATATGATTTTTCCTCTCCAGACAGGGTTCAGTATAACACGACAATATTTTTATTGCATGTGTACAATGTATGATCACATTTGTATTGGGCATATGTATGTGTGTGCATATGCATGCTTGTGGAGGTCTGACATTGACAGAGGTATCTTCCTCCACTGTTCTCCCCCTTATACACTGAGGCTAGTCTAGGCAGCCAGCTTGTCCTGGACTCCCATGCCTCTGCTTTAGTGAAGGCTAGGATTACACTAGCCAACTTTGAAGAGATTCTGGGGATCGAAATTCTGGTCTCTATACTTGCAAGACAAGCACTTTATTCACTGAGCCATCTCTCCAGTCCACCACATTTTTTAAGTCATTAAATCTAGGGCTAAAGAGATGGCTCACCCATGAAGAGAACTTCCTGTTATTGAAGAGGACCAGGGTTTGGTCCCCAGTACCCAAATGGCAGCTAACTATACTAAGTAACTCCAGTTTCAGGGGTCTGAGAGACTCTTCTAGCCTCCATGGGCATTTCACGGCACGGGTGCATTTATACATACACAGGGAAAACACTCCTACAGATTAAAAAATATATATAAATAAATCAAACAAAATTTGAAAAATAAAGTCGTTCAATCTGCTTTTGCCAGAGAGGAAAGAAGGGTTTTTTTTTTTTTTTTTAAGCTGCTCAGGTTGTTAACTCTTACCACTGTAGCAGGAAGGCCCTTGTATGGTCATTCCAACTTAGCTCTTTGCTTTTTTGGACCAGGAAACTATGTGATAGGTTACTTTGCAATTATGCTTGCATAACATTAAGTATCCAATATGAGGAAGGACATGAATACCTTTCATGGGGCAAGAAGACACTGAGTTTTGGGTAATTATTTGACCATTTAGGTGAATTTTTGATCAACTTCTGATAAATTACCTCTGTATTATGGACAGATGAGATTTCACTACTTTATTTGCTCATAATTGCATTCTGTCAGTCCTCTTGGGGCAAGAAATAACTTCATTGGACTCCATTTATCGCTTTACCAAGGTTGATAAATACTTGTAGGGATGGATGAGGAATGATTATGGAGAGTTATTGAAGTTGATGACCCATAAGCAGTAGTTAACTGAAAAGCCAGTCCTCCTACGATGAGATGGTTTTACATTGCCATCTAAGATCACCACAGTTCATTCAAAGAATATTTGTAATGATGTTAACTATGCATTTCCGCACTTCTAAAATAACTTAGAAAAAAAAACGTGCAATGGTTGGAACTAACAATTGGCATGTTACTCCTGGTTCTTTTTAGTATATTTCTAGACTGCTCCAACTCCCTTAAGGGAACAGTTTTCCAATGAGATTTGTTACCTACAGTCATCCAATACTTGGAAGTACAAACCGCTATTTTCTAGAGTTGCTGAGTGAATTTCACAGAGCCTTCAGCACAAACCAGAGAACCAATTAAAAAATTAAAGAAAATGTAATATCCTAAAGCATAAATGATCAAAACTTCCCACACTAATCTTTTAGAAATTCAGGTTTTTCAACTGTATTTTATATAATGTGAAAAGGGGGGATAAATTTTACTTGGAACTCGTCTCAAAATGTTTGTGTATGTATGTTAAGTCTACCTTCTGTCTACTTTCTTGTGACTTGGAATTTATAAAACAGTTGTCAGTGGCAGAATAAATTCTAGGCTCTAGAATTCCTAAATCTTCAAAGCAACGTCAGAATATTTGGTAGAACAATAAGTACAAAGTAGCAGGATGCTATTATATATGTTATAACAATTTTTCAAAATGAAAATGTACTGAGGCTTTACTTAACTATTAATTAAATAAAATATTTGAATATGACAATGCTGTTGTAATGAAATGCCTCTTCTGGTTATATGGTTATTAAATAAATAATTAAAAAATATTTTTAACATTTACTTTTTTATTGTGTATCTGCATTGGGGGGTTTAAATGTGGATGTACCCATGCAACAGTGCCTGTATGTAGGTCAGAGGGCTACTTGAAACAGTTCTCTCTTTAGGCCTTGTGGGTTCTAGAGATGGAACGCAAGTCAACAGGCTTGTCAACAAGTGCCTTTATTTACTGAGCCATCTTCTTGATCATTGGGTTATACTTCTATGTTAAATACCAAGTAAAGTATGCTCATGAGGTGAAACTGATGTTAAATTATCTTAACAGAGAAACATATTATATGATATGCTATGAGAGGGCCTAGACATTTCCTTGGAGAAAGAAGTTGGATTGCTTTTCTGCCAGTGTAAGTTAAGGCAGCATAATTTTTAACAGGATTTATCACAGTTTCACCTGGCCAAGTACATCACTACCCTCCATAAGTATGATTTACTTTTTCCAAGCTCTTTGCTTGTAGAATACTTGGAACAACTTGCTCTTGAAAAATAGCCTGCATTTCCCCAGTAATGCTTCGTTGTGATAGAGAAAGCTGATCTAACATAACCCATAAGATTGGGTTATAGAAATCATCATAAATGTTAATAATTCTTACATCTCAGTCCTTCTACAGTGTTACTGCTGATGTCATTACCAATTCATCAATAGTTAGGGACCACAAATGAGCCATCTCAAAGACATATAAAAATGTTCTACATGATGAAGTCCATTGAATCTTGGCATGACAGCAAGCTCTCAGTACTCACTGTTGGATTCTAATGTGATACCTACAACTCAAAGTAATTTCCTTACCTAATATTCAAATACGTGTTAAATAGATAGATAACCAGTCTTTAAAAGATGCACAGGATGGCTAAAGTGAATAAAACCTTGCCATTGAAAAAACACCAACTACATCTGTAGAACTATGATCATGAATTAAATAACCAATATACTAATGCATAAATAATCAATACTAATTGCATCATTCGTACAAAGACAATATTAATGCATGTTGTTATATGATGATACATACTCAACCTGATAGGTTCTGACATTAGTTTGGTCCTGTAGTAGCTTTTATATGACTTCATTACCTTTGAAACTTAATATATTCTTTAGACATGAACTCCCCTAAAGTGAAATAAACACCAAAAGGAAAAAGGCAAAGATTTATAAACTTTGACTAGGTTTAAAGGAACAAAACAAAGCAAAGCAGATGGGATTCTTGAATTTGTCCCTATTCATCCATCCATTAAGGGAACTGCAGTGCTGAGTGTGGTGGTACCTGCCTCTAATCCCAGCATTTACAATGTAGAGGATCAGGATCAGGAGGATCAGGAATTCAAGATCCATCTTAGCTACAGAGTCAGTTTAAGGTCAACCTCCATCTCATGATATCCTCTCTTAAGTGGAGGGAAAAAAGTTAAAGAGCTGAAGATGATCAAAGTGCATTTTGATTATATATTCTTAATTAGACTTCACCACCTCTATCAAATACTGTTCATGATAAAGAGATTGACGTTTGACATCCCAAATATTAAGTAAATATTTGGAAGGTTGCAAACATGTATTTTAAAGTGCTTT
>NW_008359442.1:7876763-7884389 GCF_000622305.1 Nannospalax galili | reverse complement strand
ATATATGTATTATACTGGGACAGGTGTAAAGGGTAGATATTGTATTCCAAAAGAATACAAGTCTAGAAATTCTTTTCATTCATTTGGGAATAGAATTACATTTAGGAAATAAAAATAAAAGAGAAAAAAAAGTCCTACCATTTATTAAAAGAACCGAAACACCAAGCTGTCACTGGTCTCATTGAAAGTACAACAATACCCTCTTTAAAATATCTTCCTTTCTGAAAGTTTTTAGTTTAATGTTACAGTCAGAAATCTGGTTAAAATGGAGTTACTTTCAATTTGCCAGAAGTCCAGCTTTCCAATCCTGTGACAACATTATGTTCTGATGTCATTAAAAAGAAAAAAAGAGAGAGTGTTGGGGTGGGGGTGAGCCAAGATACATAGCAGTGAGGCAAGATGTAATGATGTAGAGGCAAAAATGAAAAGGGAGAAGGTCTACTAAAGTTAACACGGGAACTTTCTTGTAAGTAAAGAACAGCCTGAAGAATTACATTTTTTGTATTATGTACAGTATGCTACATATCACAGGTTGTGAGTTACCCATTCATTCGAGTTTCCATAATGATTATTTTGTTTCTACTCAAGGCTACTGTAAAGTAAGTGAGAAGAGATCAGTTCAACAAGCCATGAATCTTTCAAACTGAAATTAGTGCTGAGCAGAACAGTGGGTGCATGAGGGAACCCGCTTCCTCTCTGATTGACACTGTAACAAAGCTTCCTGCTTTGTTAAGGATATTTTCCATCTACTTATTTTCCTTATATGTACTTTCCTTCATTCAGTTTCTTTGTATGACTCCTCTGCACAGTTTCTGTCTCATGCCTCATGCTCCATGCTTCCTTGGCTCGCTGGACCCTCTTTGCTGCTTGAAATTCCACCCAGTACTCCATTATGAGATGTTCACTTTCTTACCTTACACGAAACAGTTTCTCCAAAATTCAATCATGTCCAAAAAGACAATTTTATTTTCTCTGAGTTGTCAAGAAGTTCAGACATTTGAAGATTACACATAAAATGGTTTCTTTCTAAAATTACACTTCAGAATTACTTAGCGTATCTGATTTAGACAAAGTAATTTCATTTGATTGTGCTTAAGGTATTTGGTAAAGTGATATGTCTTTTAACTTAAATGAAACAAATTAGTGGTCAAAGGCAAATTTATCTGTAATATAACTTGGGAAAAGCTCCGTGGTAGTAGAGGAGAAACACTGGGAAAAAAAAAAAATGAGATAGGCTGAATTCATTGCCACTCTGTGAAGATCCATGAAAACTTTTAAGTGTCTGGATTGGGGATCATAGGTCTCAGAACGCTCATTTTTGCAACCGTTCATAACCCACATCACCAGAATCAGACAGCTTTCCAATCACTGTACAGACAATGCCCATCCACTGTGCTGATGCTTTCCCTCAAGGAGTTGCTCTATTCTGAAGAATTCAGGGCTGTCCTGAATGTCAAGCTTTGGAACAGACCCTGACACATTACTGAATGAATGAATGCATTACTAATGGAGGAACACGGGAAGGAAATCTGTTATCCTACCATCAACAGCGTATTAAAGAGGTCTAAAGAGCTAATATCTTGAATTTTGCTCCTATTTCCTTTACTCTCAAGCTTTACAATAAGGTCCTATAAAAATAGTTTTTATAGTTAGGATAAATGCTAATAAATGCAAGCAAAGTCCTCACTTAATAATCCTCTGTTGCTGATTCGTGTTCCAGACCTTGACCCGCTGAAAGTCTGAATCTTCACACTTAGGCCAAGTCTTTCTGGTAGCTGTTTCCTAAGTTCTGAATTTATTTTCTTTTGAGTTTATTTAGCATGTACACTCTCTAGTACTCATTTTTCCCTCTGCTACTTCACATTTTAAGCCTTGCAAACAACTTTAGATACTCCATAAAGAATCCCTAAGTCCCGTCTTTTGAACATTGCATCTCATTACCTTTCCCCTGTGAGTCTTGGTGCAGATGTCCTTTGTTTGGTCAAAATTCTACAGATTCTCTGCTATTTCAAATGAATGATAAAGAACCCTTTTCACATCGTGGAAGCACTTCTCACATCCATGATCTTCACGAGACTGGAGTTTCAGCAGGCATTGCAGTTATGCAAATTTCTATTGCAAGCAACTATGAGAAAACCAAAGTGCTGGGTTCCTTAAGTGCCTTAGCGACATCTGGGAATAGTGGATTGAAAATATCCAGAGGCCAAGGCATGGGTCTTCTTTTCTTTTGAACCCTTCATAGTATGGATTCACATGGAGTTCTAATTATAAGTGATTCTACATGGGATCAATAAACAAATGAATAATAAGTGAATAAAAAGAAAAAGTAAAATATTTTTATAAATGGCTGGGCCCTGTAGACATACCAAGAACAGACCTAAAAAAGTAGAATTATCTAAATAACTTTGCTTAATACTTGTGAATAACTGAAAATGTATATGAATCTACTGGAAATAGTATATTTCAGCATATTCTGTGTAAGATCAATTTCTGGACACGTTCTTCTCAAGTAAAATAAACTAAAGTGACAAAGAAACAGTAGATAGTTATCTGGAAGGGGAGATTCTTCTGGCTGTTAGTAAAGTTATGACCATTATATTTGATTATAGAATGAATTGCCATATCAAAAAAGGGTCTATCTTTTTCAATCAATATTTTAGTTATACAACTCACTTGCGAAGCTAGGAAAGAGACAATCAATTTGGCTTGGTTTCACAATAGTTAAAAAAGTTTCTAACATAAAAGAATTTAATCACAGGATTTCTTCTTTCAGAAAGAGCAAATACAAAACTGCCTTTGCTAAAAAGCCCATGGTGTCTTTTACAGTGCTGAAAATGTTCTCGCTTTATTGTTGAAGCCTGCTAGGGTGACATATGCAAGCTGCCTGCCTTTGGTAAAAGAAATCCTAGCTCACAAACAGAATATGGAAATGAAATGAATTCTGGGTTGATGTAGGACATCTGTGAGCTAAAATCTTCCCAAATGTGTGGAATTCTACAGGTTCTCCAGTCTTGCGATTTTGGAAAATGGTACTTGCTACCTTCCATATCCCACTGCTCTGACATTCATCTTGGTAGTATGTTTGCACAAGCAGATGCCTGCTTAGGAAGCAAATGCAATATTAATCATAACCAAATACCTGTGAGTCCTAACCATACATATCTTTTCAAAGGTGTGAGTCATTTGGAGTCCCAACACCTACAGAGATAGTTAGAATATTGTTGGTTTGGACTTCAGAGTAGGCCACGCCATCATTCCCTAAGAATGAGATCTACCAAGTTCCTTACCCTTTAGATGATTGCTTCCTTACTGACAAATCAAGGGCTAATATTGATCCTGCTTCATGAAGTTCACATAAAGAGTAAGTTTTTATTAAGTAAAGCACTTACTACATTGTGCACTAGGTTTTAGCTCACACTAAGACCATTATGAAAATACAGGAAGTATAAGAAATTAGAATCCAATTTCTCCAACAGACAAATTACTCATGTCATCATTCTTAGCAACATTTGAGTTTCCTGTTTTTCTGTTGAACACTTATCCTGTGACTATACGTGAATCTGCTTACACAGAGAGCTAATCATCTTTCTGGAAAATTTCCGAGTGTTGGCATATCCCTCTCTTTTTCTTTGCCTGTCACACGATTTTTAAGTGCAATCATCAGAATGTGTTGTTGATGCTAATGCTCACACTCCAAAGCATGGAAGAAAGTTTCATCAGAGCAGATTCACACTGAGTAGTAGCAAGGTGCTGCCATTTTGTGTGATTAAATATCAGTCTCCTTAAAGCCTGCCCTGTAATTACTATGAGGATTCACCTGTGTCTTGAGGCCTGCCATGAGTCTAGGTGTGCAGAGAGCACTGACCCCCAGAAAGTATACGCTTACAACCTCTACCCTTCTCGGATATGGATGTGCCAAAGGGTGAAGTCATCTCTGGTGGAAAGCCCACCTTTCACATTCATATAAACAACATGAGAAGCATTAAGCAGTGAAAAAAGAAGTGTTTCAGCCGTGCACAACCTTTGCCCGAAAGAGCAAAGCTGAAGCATAGAAAGACACTGCTACAGAGCAGGCTGTTTATTGTTTCTAAAGATAACTTCAAAGATAAATGTTTGCAGACACTGAAGCTGTAATCCAAGAAGACATTATTCACTTCATAGGATCCATGTTCCATGCACTCAGTCACCTGTTTGTGAAGTGAACAAAGTAGGAATTCCAGCAAGGACTTAACCAAAAAGACAAAGAGTGGCCATTTTGCTAAATAGTTTCACTGCAAAGATGGTGCTGGCAATGAAATGGAGATGTATCTAAATCAACCACGACTAGGAAATAGCTCAAAGAGCCAACTACAGAGGTATCAAATGAAGTAGATGCTTCTGTACACACAGAAGCAAATTATGGGGCTACCACTATCTATAAGAGTGATGCTGAAATAAACTCATTTCTAATAGTTACGTTTCTCGCCAGAGCATTCTATAATCCTTAGTAGTGTCCTTGTTTAGAGAAGACTGATCCAAAGATAACAAAATACATAGTGTCTATTGGAACAAAAATAGCACTAACCTACAACTAGTCTGATGCAAAGCTTGGTGAGGTAGCTATATTTGAGGAACTATGGAAGGTAGACTGTGTGTCGGAAAAATCTATCTTAGGAACTGTCTCAGATGCCTGATGAACACCGTAGGAAGGATGGCACAGGTTTCTACCTGTCAAGGCAGAAACAACAGAAAGCAGAGTTCACAATGGATGCTTCTAGGTCTTTCTCCCTGCATGGGAATGAGATGCTAAACACTCATTTGGAACATGCAATTTAAAACTCACTTTTTTCTCAAGCACAGGATGACCCCAAATGAGGCAGTTTGTTTAGATCCTAGAGCTCCAGGTGGTCAGGTCAATAACTGATATAAAATCTGTCAGGCAAGTTTCCTAATGTTATAAAAGCTCCAAAAAGAATTAAAGTGGCAGTGTTATGATGGGTCTTGGAGTCCCCAGGCTTTCCTTCTGTCTAGTCACCACAGGCTTTGACAACGTACGTAAAAAATGGTGACTTAATTAGAATTTTAAAAGGGAAATCATTTAACAAAGGCATGAAGCTGATAATTCACCATTTTATTCAAAGACATTTTCAACTTATTTCAAATAATCTAACTTCTTTGAATTTTCACTTTTTTCTAGATCTTTACCAATTCCAAGCATCTTTATTTTATCACTTCAAACAAACATTTAAAACACTGAATTTGCCTTTTCTCCCATAAAAGCTAGTCTTATTTTATCTCTTTCTAAATCAGGTGTTGGGATTGTTTCAGTCTTTCTTGTTCAGAATATGCATTTTCAGCTAGTTCCCTTTATTATTATTTTTTTAATGTGTATGAGGGTATCATCTTCATTTATGTGAGTGCACCCATATTCTGCAATGCTGCAGAGGTCAGAAGAGGGCTTCGAATTCCCCTGGAACTGTAGTTAAGGATGGGTTCGTAGCCGCCATGTCGGTGGTGGGAATCAAACCCAGGCCCTCTGCAAGAGCAGTCAGTGCTCTTAACTGCTGAGCCATCTCTCTACCCCTAACCCCTTTATTCTTAATATCTGTCTTCAACCTGGTTTTAAGGGTTTCTGTCTAAATATGCGCGCCTTCCTCTTTCAAGCTGCCCAAGCCTTGCAAGATCAGGCCCATCTCACCTCTGAATGCCTGATCCTCACCCATTTCCCTGATATTATCCCTCTTCCTGTGGTGTGGTCCAAATAAGCAAATTAGATTCATATTACTCAGTTGCAAGTGTTTCTTCCTGATCTTAACATTCTTCCTGACCTTAACATTCTTCCCTATCTCCCATAAAAATTCAGTCCTAAAATTTTATTCCGTACCTGCTTTAACAAATGTTAGCTATTAGTACTGCCTAGTGATTTAAGTTAGTTAATTAAAATTAAATAAACTTGAAAAATCAGCTAGTTGGTGAGATGAGTCCACATTTCAACTGTTCAGTGACCAGTGGGGTTAATGGCTCCATATTGGATTGTATAAACATAGATCATTTCACAGACAGTTTAATTGCAAAGGGCTGACTTCCATAAACATCCATATGTTCACACTGAAATTCTGCTTCTTCAGTTACCTTGAATACAGAGCCATCGAGGGTATCACCTTTGTATGTACTATCTCCATTGTCTGGCCAGCCCTTCCTCATCTAGGATGCTTTTCTGATTCTCCTGAACTGGTTTCAAAGCAACCACATAAGTGAGATCCTAACTGGCACTCTGGACAGACTTTGTCCCAACGTTGCTTGACTCCCACAGTGCCTCGTTCAAACCATTTTGATAAAACTTACTAAGAATTGACTTGTAAGTAAAAGTGTTCGTGTAAACTGATGTTGTTAGATTAACCCAACTTCTTTTGGCTCACAGTAAAACTAAAATTTTAAGGGAAAAGTTCTCAATTCCAATAGACTAAGTTAGCTTGGCCACATGTCCAGTATGTCAACTGAAGACATTAAATCAATGTGACGATTTTGGTACAGCAAGTAGAGGTGACTGATGGTCCTGGATCTAGATTTTTTTAAAATCTTGGCCTCAACATGAGTTTTTAAGTTTAAATATTTAAAGAATCTTTTTAAGATGAAGATACCCTAAAGTTTGGTCAAGATGTTATCTCCTTGATCCTTGTCTCAATTCTGGTTCTATAACATGCTCTCATACATAATATGCTTAACTCTTTATTCCAAAAATTAAGAAAGATCACTTATCTCTGGTTTTAGATCTAATTAGTATGTGTGTTATGTATTTATAAATATAAACATTTTAGGACATTTTTTGATCACTACTGCCTCTTTAAAGCCAACCAACAGGTTTGACAAGGTGCATATCTTTGCCCAGCCTATGTAAAAACAGCTCTAAACATTTAAAAAGAAAATTGGTCATTCAAAAATATCTGCTTTGACAGGGCATGGTAGTGCACGCCTTTAATCCCAGCACTTGGGAGGCAGAGGGAGACAGATCTCTGCGAGTTTGAGGCCAGCCTAGTCTACATATCAAATTCCAGACCAGCTGGGGCTACAGGGATACCCTGTCTCAAAAAAAAAAAAAAAAAAAAAAAAAAAAAAAAAATCTGCTCAAGGCTTACAAAGACATCTTAAAGTTTAAGACTTCTTAAAGATTATAGCTAATCTTAATGTGTTACCTAATAATAATATATTTGAAATAATTGTCCATCTCTGCTTTGACTTTCAAATATAGTTTAGTTAAATACTTGTCAAATGATTAATATAATTACTATACTTGTAAACAGGTAGAAATAAGTAAATAAATAAGTAAAGTCAAATGCCAAAATTTTATCGTCTGGATGCCTCAAACCATAATGAGAAGAGAATGCTTTCTAACATTTCTCTCAAGTTTTGTTCCTTAAACTCTTTTTGTACTTAGCTATTTTTAATGGTTTCTGATATCTAATATTTCACTTAGTACATTCCTAAATGATAAAAAATGCTAATTTTAGTTTAAATTAAGTTATAAAGGCTTACCCAGAACCTCTACCTTACTCAACTAGTTTTCATGTTTAAAAGATTCAAGAGTTTTCGCTCTTTGTAAAAATTCAGTACAATTTGAATAAAAAGTCAGCTTTCAAATTCTTTTTT
>NW_008359442.1:7830735-7876725 GCF_000622305.1 Nannospalax galili | reverse complement strand
TCCAACCACTTTGATAGTCTAAAAGGGCCCTATAATGTATTCCAATGTTTAACAAGTAACTACAACCTTATTTTGTCTAAATAGATATACCCAAAGATTTGGGTTGATTTTTCTTATCCAAATTATACAAGACATCACCCCAATAACACAATATTCATGATATTTTATAGTTTAAGAGCTTATGTTCCTTGATTAAATGAGTATCTAAGTTGTCCTATATAGTACAATTAGTGGGGTAAAAATAATTAAGCAATAGCTATATTTTACTAAGGAAATGCACAAAAACAACAATGACTGCTTCTAGATTCCTATTTCCCTTTCTAATCATTATAATGAAAAGAAGAAGTTGGTTACGGCTTTAAGGTCTATAAAATTCTGATTTTCTAACAGGCTTGATCTCTTGTTTCTATTGATGTTATTAATGTCTGTTAGGTAATTGAAGGCATTCTTGTTAGAAGAAAGTTTAAAGAATACTGTATGGTTGTGTAATTTCCTCTATAATATTTCATTTTTTTTCAAACCAAATCTGGTATAATAGCAATATAATAAAACAGATGAAGTCATTATCCACAGATAAGAACTTCTAGAGTTAGAGCTAGCCACTCTATGAGGTGTATCTATAAGGTCTAACTGATCCAAAGAAAAATCAAACATTAGAAAGCAACAATTTTTTTTAAATATTTCAAATATAGTACAGTACAGATAACAGTAAATACAAGGGGAAACAGAGTCAATCTTATTTTAATGTTTGTTGCCTTAATCTGTTACATTTATTCCATTAGACCAAGTCGTGTTCTTGATTATTTTAATTTAGGTATAATCATTCTATTAGATGTCATATGCAAATGTTATGTCAGATACAGAGGAAAAAAGAAAGAAAAAAGTAAAATCTGGATCGTGATGGCTAATAGCTTTTCTATGGTCAGGAGTTTCTTTCTTATTGGCCCTACCAGCTATCTACTCCTCTCTCTTGAAGACTGCAATCTCAACTACAACTGAGCCTCATCTACATCAGATTCCAGGAATGAGTCTTCCTAATGACAACATGTGAATAAATAATATGTAGCCCTCACATGCACAAAATTTGATGCTTGGCTAACAGGGGGAACTGTGAAAGAAAGTTCCCAGAAAGAACTCCTTCATCTTGGACTGAATTTCCTGAAAGGCTGACCAACTAATTAGAACTCCAGAGACCGTGGAGAGTCTGGAATATTGCAGGTCCAGAGCTTATTTACCATTTACCTCAGGCTACCTTTAACCCCTAAATAGCCACTTCTTTGCCCATCTCTGTTTCTGATCTAACATTCCATGATTAACAGATAGAAACCTTTGGGAATGTATTAACTTAGCAGACCACCAGATTCCACCAATCAGTACGCTAAGAATGTCATCAGAGAGCATCTGAGACCCACCCCACTTTACTAAGACCTGCCTACCATATATATCCACCAATGTATTTGAAAAGTGCCTTGATTTATAACTTTTCTTTCCTTATGTTACTATCAAAACATAAAGCAACTGTTAGTTACCATGCTGGAACATGGAATTTAGGGTAACCTGAATCTATTTCCCAGGCCATGGTCACTTATACTTGGCTCCAGAATAAACTATCTCTTATCCCCTTAAAAAAAAAAAAACAACAACAACAATAAACTTGCTAAGGTTCACTCTTTCAGTCTTTCTTCTTACCCAACTTAACCTAGCTTCTCTGCTAAAGTAGACTAGCTATCTGCAGAGATTATATCTACTGATACAACTTTTAGCTTAGCAGAAAATATATAATGATTTTTAAAATGTCAAATATTGATAAACTTCCTGCAATTATCTTTGATGAACAGTTGTTTGAAAAAAAAAAAAAAGCAGTAGTTCTGCCATAAGAAAAGATCTAGATTCCCAGTCCCAGGCTCTTTTCATCATTGCTTGCAAGTACTCCCAGTCTATTAACCACACAATTCAGCTCACTGTCTCCATGCAGCCATAGGCTTATCAGTAGAAATACTGATGCCAAATGGAAATAGGATTTAATATTCAAAGTATCTGATAGCTGTAAATTATGTTGAAAACTTGCACCCTTTATGTTTCTTAAGATTTCCTTTGGTGAATTTCCCCATACATTGATAATTCTTTTCTATGTAGATTCAATTATATTAAAGAAATCATGCTTGATTGCTTTGAGATCTGAGCTTTGCTCAAGCTACAATTTAGTGAGCTGACCTAGAGCTAATCATCTTTTACTAGTTCATTTATCAAACAGACAAGCACAGCAATGAATGGATGCTGACACAGAATCTACAAGCATGGTCTATATTAATTAATTCCTATTAAAGAACTTTGAAAGCACTTGCAATGAACATTGAACTCCATAAAGATAAATATAACCCTTAGTTTAGCTCTTTTGCCTACGTTTAGATGTCATCAGAACTACTGAAGGTCACATACAAAAACATTGCTAAAATTTATATCTTAAATATTTAATTCTTTTCATTTTCTACATTAAACATGGCTCATTATTTCGTGCAAAGTACTTACACATTAATAATTCTGTATTCTGCCAGATTCAATGTTTCTGAAAATGCAATGATACCACTGCTAAATGCTCCTACTTGGAAAGAAAAACATCTCAAAATGTTCCATTTTGCACACCTTTAAAATTGCTGAGGTACAAAAAGTTGTTGTAAGATAAAAGAGGATCATTCAGGGATTACGTGTTAGATATGTGTCTGATTTCAGTTTCTATTTAGCACTCTTTCTACACTCTGATTAAAACTGCCCCCTTCCTGGGGCTGGAGAGATGGTTCAGCAGTTAAAAGCATTGGCTGTTCTTGCAGAGGACTTGGGTTTGGTTCCCAGCGCCTACAGGGCAGCTAACAACCATCCACAATTCCAGTTCCTGGGGATCCAATACCCTCTTCTAGCCTTCGTGGGCTTTGCACACATGGGTTCACTTACATACTTGTAGGCAAAACACTCACACACATAAAATCTAAGAAGAACAAAACGCCTGCTCCTTTTTGCAGAGACCCCTTTCTGAGAACAGTTAGAATGACTCATCTCTTCCTAAGAGTAATGATTAGTTAGGAATTCTACATGCTAAATACTGTTAAGAATGTCAATATTAATGACAGTTATTGATTGTAAGCATGTTTTTTTCTTTGACTTTGCTTTAAGTAAGCTATGCTTTTGGAAGCTCATAATTTCACTCTGATTGACCCTTCCCTTGTGATCAGCTGCTTTAAGAAGGGAACTATCAAGCCTTTTTTTTCTTTTGACAGTTAGCTAGACAGTCATTATTGAAGCCTAGACATTTTGGACTTCAGCTCTGAGGACCACTGCAACCAGCCACTACAGAAGATGTAACTTCTGCTTCAGGAGGCCTTGATCCAGTCAAGACTGTCCTGGAAACCCTGTGCTGGCTTTGAAAGCTTCATTCTAGGGAAGCCAACCCTTGATGAATTCTAGATGGCACTGCTTAGCCAAAGCTATTCTCCCTCAATCCAGAGGGGTGGGGGTTGGGACATCACTTGGCCACTAAACACAAATCTTGAGATTGATCGCTGGTCTAAACTAGTCACTGGTCTTTCTGCAAAGCCTATACCGGTAGAACTGCAAGATGTGCTGAGACTGGTGGGAAATGCACGTGACACAGGCATGTTACACACTTTTAACGAGTTATTCAAGCAGTTTGCTTTCCACTCTTTCTGGCTTAGTCTGGGAAGTCTTTTCCTGTGGAACTCTTATGCCCTTCTTAAGAAAGCAGCTTCTTAATGCTCTAGAATCTACTTGTGTCTTTATCATGGTTGCACAAGAAAACAGTTACGGTCTTGTGGCTTTTGTTCAAAGAGCAGCAGACAAAGATAGAGGCAGCTGAAAAGTGCCAGTCACCAGGAGCTCCAAAGCTCATAGTTGCAAAGAAAGAGCTAAGACTTCCAGAGAGTCACTTACAGCTAAGGCTCCCGATACATGAAGCTATCAGCTATAACACCCAGAGGCAGAGTGCTAAGGGGCCATGAGCCCAGAAGCCCTGAGCTACAACACTAGGGAGCAGCTAAGAAGCTGCAGAGAGCGACTGAGGGCAAAAACATAAGAAGATCCAAAAGAATGGAAAATACTGAGAAGACGAGAGACAAGGAAGCCGGGGCTAAGACACAGGGGAGGCTTCAAAGAGCTAAAAGCAGAAGCTGAGACTACAGCATTGAAAGGTGCACTCCTTAGAATTCAACAGGGTTGCCAAAGATCAGACAGTAGAGGGTCCCATCACCCAGAACTGAGGGTTTGAAAGTAAAACCCGAGAGCCTCCAGAACCGAGACGACAGCATTAGGAAGAGTCCCTCGCCTATCTAAGATCTCTCTCTCCAGATAGCGCCAGGCAGTCATTTGTAACAGTGCTTCATCTACATAGCGTCCGCTATGATCTTGCAAGATGCTGCGTACCTGCCACAGTTGATAGCTAAAGAAGTAGGCCTGAGTTGGGCCAAGTATAGCCCTGTGCCTCCCTAAACACTTCTGATTGGTCCCTGTGTGTGTACTGCACCGAGTCCAAAACATCTGGACTCACAAATCTCTTCCCATCTTCGTTCTGGGATATTTGAACTTCAGATTCTACTCCTAAAATTCTCAGGTCGGCGGCGCATTTCCCAGAAGAGGCAAAGGATTCAAGCTCAAAACTCGGGAGCTATCAGAAACTGTTTTCTAACACAAAGAAAAGCCTGATCTTCAGTGAAACCGAGCGAAGCTGACAAGCTGAGAAAGTCAAGGAAGAAAATCAGATGGGTTCCTGACAGTTTGAATCCCTGGGGCAGGACTGCAGCATTCTCTCCTCAGTTTGGTTACGCCGGTCCTCTTCTCTCTCAGAGTCACGAAATATCCTCTTTGCTTAAATGGTCCAGCTGGCCTCTCCGACAGTTAAAACACCAAACAATTCTCACTCATATTCATTAATACTTTATGCTAAAATGCCCAGGCAAAAAGAGTTACAGTTCAGAACTTCCCCTAAAAAATCAATGAAAACAACAGCAGTTTAAAATGGGGTATCAGCAGGCACCACTGCTCCTTTCTTATTGCCTCATGGTTTGTCTCTAATCCCTCAGCTACAGTTTCAAAGAATATTTAATATAAGAAAGCAGAGAAAGCTGGGCCTCGGGCTTCTACTTTCTAGTGTACATAAATAGAGAGGAACAGAGCAAGCTAGTGAGAAGAACTTCAAAGCTTTAAAACAAACAAATAAAAAAGAGATCAATAAATAATATGGGATGGAAGCATAAAATGGATTAGCGATTGCTTGAGGCTGGGTGTAGGAACGACTAAAAATGGACACAGTTTCTCCTTGGCAAGCAGATACATTGTAAAGTGAGGTTGCAGCAAAGACGGCAATTGTTCTGAAAAAAAAATAGAGAAGCGTATAGTTCAAAATGAATAAAATTTATAGCGCAAAATTTATACCGCAACAAGGAATAAAATAAGCAAATAAGCAACCAAATATAGAAATAAACGGTACAGGTACATTTGAAGATTGAGAGCAGCCACTGAAAATATTTACCAATAACTACCAGTAGGAATTGAAATTAACTCAGTGGAATCATGTTTTAGATGTAAACATAGTTAGTAGGCTTTTTATGTTTTACATTTTCATTGTGGTCAAATAGGAGATATATCTAAAAAATAATTACATTTTCTCTCTTTTTAAAAGAATTATATTTTCAATAGAATAGTAATTTGGAGTCTTGTTCTCATAATAAAAAAATTGTAAAATATAAATGTTTGGGTCACATTCCTAAGTAAGAATAAGTTATCGCAAGTTCAATCATCTTAAATCACACCCACAGGTCTCCAGAACAGTGTGGACAACTATGAACCAGAAAGCATTTGGGAGTACATGTATTTGCTATTTCATCTGGAATATTCATAAGTACATATAAGGTTCCTGGTATGTTTAATTGATTAGTACATTAAGTTCAGAGGGTTACATGCACACACTACTTCTAGGAGCACAATCGGTGTGGAGTAAATTGATATGACCCTTCTGTGAACAATGAATAATGCATGTCCAAAGCCCTAAGGTTTCATATTCTCTTGATCCTGCTTTTTTCTCTCCCTGGAATTTTTCTTAATGAAAACAAATGAACATGTAGAATATTTTATCTAAAAACATGTAAGCTATCTTGGAAAAATAAGAGTGAAAAATTGAAATCTCCATGTCTATAAATAAATGTTTTAATAAATGGAATATGTTCATATTAATAGAATTATTTCCACTGATGATGGAGTTATATTCTGGGATAAATCCATTATAAGTTGGAAACATTATAAGGTCAAATATACTTAAAAACTTAGTAGCATTGTTTTTTAACAACACAGTACACTGTGGAGCAATAATTGTTTATCCTCAAAATTATGTGGCTAACTCGGAGCCAGGGCTCACTGTTCCCGCACCACAGCAGAACAGAACAGTATGTGGAAATGATCAAAATTCAAAGACACTTTTTACTGTATGTGTACGACTTTGTCACCATCCTAAAAACTCAAGTGAAAACCACAAGTCGTGCACAAGCTATGCAGCTAATAAAAATGATGGCAGAAGTTTATTTACACAGTAGATTGTATGAAAATATATTATAAGATTATGTATAATATTTTTATGTTGTTATTAATGTAAATATTTGCAAGTGAATACATGTGAAATTATATTGGAACTATATGAAATTTTAAGCATTAATTACACTATTATTTGAATGTGGAGATTATGAAGAGTTTATCTGTGATTATCTGTGTTCTGTAAAGTTTGAACACTAAAGAGAATAAAAGAATAAATTCTGTTTTCAAAAAGTCAAAATCAAAAATAAAGGAAAGTTATACAATGTAAATTAGCTTTGATGATGCCTTGAGAACACAAAGTAAAGGGGTCTCTGTGTGGTCAAACCATGGCTGTGCCTTCCTTGAGTTACCCAAGCAAACAGAGTGGTAGATATCGTAGTATACAAGAAAGGGTGACAGGATAAAACTCAGAATGCTTGGATCTTATCTCAAGTTTTGTCATCTGATGTTTGAAAGATACAATTATCGATATTAATTCATTTTTTTTTCCACCTGTAGAAAAATATACAGGCACCTCCTTCCTCAAGGATCATGATATTGTGAATATTGTTTCACTATGTAAATGAATGTGGATCTGCCTTAGAACTACAATATGATGATGCACAATATAATAAAATAGTTTTTAAAACAGCAAATAGGAGGAAGATGGCCAATCAAATAAATAAAATTTTAGAAAAATAGGAAAAACTAAAATGAATCAGTAAAATACAGTTTTATACTGAAAATTTCAATCCATTAAAGTTCTGTTATAGAAAATAAATGATAATAATCTGTAAGGAAACCACTAAATCACATCCTTATCCTAAAACAACTCTGCTAGATGAACTGAAGCGGGCCCCGACAGCACTTACATGCTGCTGCTGTTGTTTTGCTCCCCAACACATACACCATGTATGATTCATAAGCCATTGGAAGTGTTGTCCAAGAATCCTTTGGTTGTTTCTTCTGTACCTCACAACAATGGCAAATACCAATTTTTATCTACTGTCTGTTATGTCCTGGGAGTTGGGCTAAGTACTTTGTGTATATTATCTCAGTGAAGTGGGTATGACATAAAAGTCACCCAGAAATCCAGAGATGAGACAAGGATTAATGACCATGTGTTTAACTGTTGCATTTACATGCCTTTTGTTGGGCTACATGGGAGGATTTTGCAAAGGTAAGACGTGGCTTTTCTTCCAAAGAACACTGACATTTGACAGTGGAAAGAAGGTAAATATGCATCCCCAAATGAATCAAATTGAGATCATTTTCATAGGAGTTTAACTGAAGGAGACATTACCACTGTATCTGACTTAAAGTTAAGTCTTTAAACCAGTCATTCAGGCAGAGAAAGTGACATATGCAAAACAGCTACATAAAAAGATAGGCATAAGGCTTTCATGATATTCTTATGTGGAATTATACATGTAATAGTATGTTACATATGGTATTATATTAAAAACATTTTTATCACTGAGTCAATTACAAATGATTTGTGGGTAGAAGGGGTCAAGTTAAACATGGTAAGACTTTCATGTAGTCCACATTCAGAAGCAGTCACTGAATAAATGCTTAGAACTGTGTTTTTCGGAATATGTGTGCATGACAGGGCATGAGTGGAGTGAAACAGAAAGAACACTGAGAGATAGAGCAGTGCTCTTCCTCTTCCTGGTGGAGCGTAGAGATACTCAGAATAGTCCAGCATTTGACATATCATCATAGGCTTTCCTGCAGTACAGCCTCTAACACAACTAGGCTGTCCTTTCCCCATAGCAACAGGATTATTAACATTTAAATCAAAAAGACTTGGAACACATCAAAATCCACATGTGGCACATTCCCAGGCAGACTTCAAAGGGTTCATGCTGTGAGGTCTAAAGTCCTTATGAGATCCGCTGAAACTACAGAGTACATTGCTGGGGTCTGTGCTGGTTCCAGTTGTGCTAAATGTGTCCATGACAGGATCAAGTGTGCTTTCCTTATTGAGGAGCTGAAAACGTTGTGAAAGTGTGGAAGACACAAGCACAGAGAGGTAAGTAAGTAGGAAGTTTGATTAAGCAATAAAAAATCAACATGGAGGAAGAGGGGAGTCCCACAGCAGACAGCATGGCAAATCGAATCCCCAGCCATGGTAAGTATGTGAGGAAGGAATTTCTGGAATAAATAAACCTTGCTGTCAAATAGGATTGTTAAAATACAGTTGTTTCTGTTTGGAAAGGAGATCTAGAATTGTTGAATTTGGTGTGTCTTTGAGGCATTTTCGTGGCTGAGATTAACGGTGGGAATATGGAGTTTAGCGTAATCCCAAGTGGGAAGAGGAAGGAAAGAGGAGTGAGGGAGGGAATCACAAAGGAGAATTATGAGAAAAGAGATGATGCTGCTCCAGAAAGAAGTTTCAGAAACTTCAACAGTGTGGTGGAGGGAGAGGAAGCAGATTAGGAGGGAGGACTTAAAAGAATTACAAAAATCTCTTCTTTTTCAACCACCCATTACCCATGATTTTGAAAATCTTGAGAAGGACCCATACTTTGCCTTTCTATATCTTTGTGTACCATTCTTGGGATCCCAGCAGGAAAGTGCACAGCTAAAACCTGGGTAACTTTGACGTATTTAAGTATAAGACATTCCCCAAGGCCATTCATCACTATTAACTGACATTTGTAGACAGTATAATCCCTTCCATGTGTTCACTTCATAAAACACCAGGGAAATTCACATTATGGCGATATCTAATGCAATTGGAAGATTAAAAAAGGAGCTCCCAACGTTGTTATCCCAATGTTAATGCCTTATCCTATTTTTTTCTTACAAAGCAAATGCTTTGCTTTGAAGTGTCTAGCTGATGAATATAATTAACAGCTAAAGTAGCTCATGAAGGGAACAAAGACCTTCACTTCAGAAAGCAAGAAGCTAAGTATCAAGTCAATGGTTTCTGATGGAGCTGGATTTTGTTACAGGGCAGCGTCTGTGGCAATACAGGTGGGATGTTATTTCTAATTAGGGAAAATCTCCTGAAAATGTTTCTCTCCTTAAGAAGGAATAAGTTGATGATTTCCTCTCTTCCACATACTGTTTACCCTGTTAAAGCAAAGGCTGTTGCTTGGCATTTAGAAAGGAACAATAGTGAACTTTTATTATGAATATTAACATGAAATAAAAACCGCTTATGATAGCGATTTCTAAGGATCGCCTACCATTCGTCCCATGCAAGGTAACAGTCTTCCTCTAAGTTTGCTCAAGCAGAAAATGAACAGCTGCCCATGGTGATCAGAGAGATAGAAAGTGCCAGTTCCAGGAATGAAAGTCTCCTTTTCTTTTTCTTTTTTTTGGGTTAAAACAATATTCTATGTGAAACAGCAAGAGAGCCAGACTTGATAAGATCACAAGCATGGAGCTGATCAGTTGCCCCTGATGTGTTTACTGAATTTTACAATGATATAACCATCAGATGTTTAAAAGTAGTCTCAAACACAACAAAGACATGCATTCTGTTTTCAATCATGAGTGAATTATTTTGAAGTTTCAGAAGATATTGTTCAGAATGAGATTTTTCCAAGAAACAATCTCTGGATCTTGACTATTTTAAAGCTTATAAACTGTACCAATTTGACATTCTATCATTTGAAGTTTTCAAAGCATTTTCAGCCCTATCATCCAAATTCATCGTAAAACAGAGATGAATCTATTTCAATAGATCAGCCTCTGTGTCTTGTCTCCAGTAGTCAGAGGGTACAATAAAAAAATACTAATACTAATATCAATACTAATGATTCAGAAAAAAATCATGCCTCTGATTCTCAAACTTCTAAAATGGACACCTCAAGCGAAATAGAAAGTCCACAATTGTAATAAGCAGCTTCAGGCTGCTGGTGTTCGAAGAAGATATTAAAAGACACAGTCCTGCTCTTCACTTTTGTCTGTAGAGAAAGGGCTGTGAACAGGAAGATGAAAAGAGACATAGAATTAGGAAAAAATATCTTTGGAAAAAGAAAAATATTCCATTGTTAGGAAGTGATGAACTCTTATTTAGTGACTGTTTATTGGTGCTAGGCAGAGATCTAAAAATATCTGGAGAGACCTGATGATGATGTATAACAAAACTTCTTCAATTACCAAGACAGTGTGTGAGAAACATTCTCCTCATTATCCTACAGAGGTGTACTCTAAAGTTTACAAACCATCTTTCCATTCACGGCTACTTTAGTCATGTAAATGAGGTGCCATGCAATATGTGTGACCTGGTGGTCACCTTTCAAACTCAGCAATAGATGATCTCTGAGTTTGTCTAAAATTCAAGCCAAACCTCTGTGCCTGTTTGACAGCATAAAGCAAAATAGAGAGATCAAAATCACAAAACTCAGTGTTTCATCAAGGAAGATAAAGATGTCAGTGTTGAGATCAGATGTACAAAAAGACCAGTAATTTGTTACAGGGAAATTTACAAGAAAATGTCAGCAGGAAAATGTACCCTAAGGAATTGCTGTAAAAAGACTCAGGTAGATAATGGACTTCCCAAAGTGTCCTCAATGACACTAGTACTGTTAGGAGAATCCTTTATTGGGCTTGTGATCTTTTCCAGTTGTTGAAACAAAATAAGTTAGCAATTTAAAGATACAAATTCTATATAGTCTATTACACTGTTTAACACTAAATACAATTGCATGAGATTGTTTGGGGGCTTTCAAAAATTAAAATAACAAACACTGTTAACTTTGTGACAAAAATTACATTGAATCGTACCCTCAATATTGAGAAAAGTTGACTTAAAAGACAGCTACATATAGGCTGTGTGCCATGATGACTACAATTTTGGGCATGAGACTATTAGTAACCAACGTGATCTCCATTGTAATAGCACTTTGGGAGAGCAATTAAATCTGCTAGGCTTCCTTTCAATTTATAGAGTCTATTATAGAAACAAAATCTATTATAATCTGTCCCGACTGCCAGGGCTGTCTGCAGAGGGGCCTTACTGCTAACATCACTACCACCTACCACCCATCAGCATAGTGCATTTAACTTTACAAAGAATATTTGCATCTGTGATTTCATCTTCAAACTGGTCCTATAAAGTGGGTGGAGCAAAGTTAATGATTGAACTCCATGTCTGAGGAAAATGAGGTAACAATGTATTAGTGGCAAAATTTGGTCTAGAATTCAAATTACCTGACTTCAAATGTGTGCTTCTTGAAAGAGCAGCGTGCTGTTTCCAGAAACTCAACACAATGGATGGGCTCAAGTCAATGAGTAAAGATATTGAGAATGTCTAGTGACTGTCTGTATAGCTTGTGAGGTCTGTCATTAATTTTCACATATTTTTAAAAAAGATTCATTTTAATTATTTTTAATTATGTGTATGTGTGAAGGTGGTATGTGCACGTTAGTGCTAGTGTATGTGGGGTGGTATGTACATGTGAGTGCTAGTGTATGTGGGGTGGTATATGCACATGAGTGCTGGTGTATGTGGGATGGCATGTGCACGTGTATGTGGGGTGGTATCTGCACATGAGGCCTACTGTATATGGAGTGGAATATGCATGTGAGTGTTAGTACCTCAGAGACTAGAGGTGTAGATCCCTAGAGTTGGAGTTATAGGCAGTTGTGAGCTGTCTGACATGGATGCTAGGAATCAATCTCAGGTCCTCTTCAAGAGCAGAATGCACACTCTTAACTGCCCTTTTTTTTCCAGCCCCCCCCCCTTTGGTTTGTTTGTTTTTGGTCTTTTTGAGATCTTAAGAGAATCTACTAACATCTAAGACAATATAGTCGGAGTTTTGACAGGAAAACTATTTTTCCTTCCAGACCCAGGCAGCTTCCTCTTGGTAAAATTGACATCAAAGGTCAGTCAAGTGTTTTATCTAGAATACACATGATAAATTTGATATATAAAACATGTGAGCCCGATATTATGCAATGCCTGTTAATTTCTACCTTTCTAATACTTAGTGAATTTGTCAAAGGAAGAAATCCACTTCATTTTTTTCTATTGCATATTCCAGGCACAGTTAAGTTAGTCCGCAATTTATGTAGAAGAAAGAAAGGAAGGAGACAGGAGCAGAGGAGAGGGAGGAGGAGAGAAGGGAGAGGAGAACAGGGAGAGAGAGGGAGTGCAGGAAGGAGGGAGACATGAAACTCATTTTGCGAATCACTCTGCCGATTGAGTCTATAAACACAAAGTAGTTGAGAAAGAGCAAATGAATACTTTAAATCCTCTCAAGAAAGAGTTATCAGAATATACAGTGCTTGCCTAGAGTGCAGGCTATGGATTTTAGCATCAGAAGAAAAAGAAAGAAAGAAAGAAAGAAAGAAAGAAAGAAAGAAAGAAAGAAAGAAAGAAAGAAAGAAAGAGAAAGAAGGAGAAAGAACTGAGAAGGGGAGGATGTGGGGCAAGGAGATGAAAGGAAAAAGATAAAAAAGGAAAACAAGAAAATATCTGATTTGAAAATTATCAATGTTTAGAGTGAATTAAAGAATCAACTTAATATAAATCAGTAACTTAACCAGAGCAGTGTCCAAGGAGTTCCTCACCCACTCAAACTGATTTGTAAGATTTAGAGGTTGATTTTCCATTCAGGACAATAAAGTACATAAGAACTTGGGTGTTTTATGTGGTGTTAAGAAGCAAACACTATTACTGGCTCTTGTATCAAACAAAATTGCTTTCTTTGGCAAGCCAGCTCAAACTAGGAACATGAATTTGTTGAAACTCTTCATAAACCTTATATAAAGCCTGTAATCTCTTAAATGTAAAACTCTGCTTATAAACACCGTCAGGCTAAAATTTCATCTTAAATCAGAGTGATTGCTTCTATTCCTGCACTGTTTACACAGCAACTCCCGAGGAATCGGTCTAAGAAAGAAATAGAAAAGAAAATCAATAGCAACACTGCACTATGAAATAACCTTTGTGGCACGAACGGAACCAGAAGATTAAGGTAAAACCATAAAAGTATGAAATAATGAAACGGTGCCAAACTCAACCCCATAAAAAAGATTGAAGATGATTTCATATGTATTTTCACACAAACACAATGGGATATAGACATTTTGCTATTTCACAAAAACATTTTCAGGTAGTAATTAACACAGTTCTGCCTAACTTCATGTCATCCACAAACATTCATCACATAAAACTTTCAAAAATACATTTGACAATATAATTGTCAATTCTTCACATTCCAAATAAATTCCTTTCAAATAGTATTGTTACTTTAAAGGAAAAATTTTTAAATAAAAAGTCACGTCTTCCTTTTTCTTCAAAATTCTAACCAATACCTCCACAAACAGCCTGGCTGTTTTTATCATGTGCAGTGGGGCAATGTCCTTCATTATTAGCATGCCAGGGGATTTTTTTTTCCTTTTCTTTTCAAACTTCTCTGTAAGTATTGTTAAGACTGAAATTTAAAAACCTCATCTATTTTTATTTTCAGTGTTATTTTCAGATAAAAATTGGGCATTTTACTTGAAATACTGAGCAAGAAAACAAAAGACCTGATTGTATATACAATTATACAAAATACAATAGCCCACATATTTGGAAGCTGACACACATTTCCATCTGTCCTTTAGCCTAGCATATCTCAAAAACTACCAGGTTGAGGGTAACCGTCTCAGTGGTCATCCGTGACTAACCATCAGGTCCAACCAAGGTTAGAATCAAATTGTCTTTCCTCTGTCGAAGCATGCATAAGTAAGAACTTTGCTTCCACAGCTGAAACATCTGCAGCTCATGGAAAGGTAAGGGAGAACAGAGATCTACTTGATAGCAGTCTAAAGGTTATCAGACCTCTGCTTCTTTCAACACATTTTATTTTCTGTCATTTCTGCCCAAGTGCTTCTGCCTCTGTATCACGTTCTGCTGTGGATCTTAACAATGAAAATTGTTTTTTTGTACTTAAAAGCCGACACTTGCCATATTCTATTTTTTTAAAAACTGCACATGTTATTTTTAAAACTGCATATATTTATTATTTATTTGTATGTATGTGTACATGTGTGCATGCATACTCGTGTGTGGGCACACCTGTTACAGCACTGGTATGGAGATCGGGGGCAATTTAAGGACGCTGGTTTTCCTCTTCCATCGTGTGCATTCTGGGGATTTGGTGGGCAAGCATCTTTACCTACTGAGCCATCATTGTACGGTTCCTCCTTTGTTTTTGTTAGTAAATATTCTTTCAAAGTTCTCTGGCCTGACTGAAACCTCACAGAAATAGTATCCATCATTATTCAATATGTACAAATGTCCACAAGTGCTCACCCTTCTCTTGATCTGGAATACACACACACACACACACACACACACACACACAAACACACACACATATTTACTCTTGATATTAAATTAAGAAAACATAAAATTCTAATACCATGCAAACAAGACAATTTGCAATTTGTTGATCTCCAGGCCAAAGCAAAGTTCATTAGCAAGACACAATGTTGAGATAGCCTCTGTACTTGATCTTACTGCAAAGTGACACATTGAGCTAAATTCATAGACATAAAAGGAAATTTCACTAGTTGACTCTCCCCGAGACAGATCCATCCTATCCAGCCATATAGACATCCTTTCCCTATGGGGGAAATATAATGAAATACGATGTATTTCAGTTTTAAATTTTATATAAGAGCAACTGTACATTGCTTAGTAATTTTTGTTTAAACATGATTGTATTTAATTCTATTATGACCATGCCAGGACCAATTTCCCAAAGAATGGTGCCTCCTTCAGTGGGCTTGACTCTCTTACATCAATCAAGAGTCAAGACCAGACCCCACAGATGTGCCCACAGGCCAGGTGGATCTAGGCAATTCCTCAATCCAGGCTTTCCTCTCAGTTGACTCTAGCTTGTATCAATTAAAGCCAACTAGGACAGAAGACCATTATTTTTCACCTTCATTGAGGAATTATCTAAAAAGGGGCAATAGTTCGTAACAGCTATATTTATTGGTCATTTATTAAGTATGTACTAAGCAATCAGCAATGGTAAGTATCAGGTTGTCACATGGGACTTTAACTATTGTCTTTGCTTTGGCACCTAAAGCACAAATAAAGACCACAGAGGAACAAATATTTCATATTCTAATAATATGTGGTCAGATCCCCTGTGATCAATATTAGCTACCAATTCCAACTTCTCTTCTATAAGCATAATCTTTAATTTATGTACAATGATCTGTGAGTTGACACAAATACAAGTGTTCCCAATAGAGAATGCAAAGATTTTCTTCTGTTTCCCACCTATATAAATGTACTCCGAAGGAATCACTAATACCAGGTGATCAGATGAGGATATCAGAATGTCCCTTTCAACATCCAGAAAGTGGCAAGACTTTCTGAAGAACTTTTGAGTTTGATACATATGCGACCCCTGTAGCTTGGCGTTATGCAAGAGAATTAGGTGCCTACTTCCCTCTATAGGTTTCCAAAGGCAAGAGCTTCAGAACAGTCTATGAAAGGACCCAAGAAGCACAAGACAAAAGGCCTCTCTCATCCTCACATCTGCTTGAGGCTGCTGAAGAAAACACAGGCGGCAGGTTTCACGTGGAGGAGCGGGGAGTAGACATGGAGAACAATGGTGTTGCTGTTCAACTAAGGGAGCCTTATGTGAACTGAAGGACGCACACTGCTTTGGAAACATCAAGTGGAACTCCAATTAGTGTCTATACAGTGAAATAGAAGATGACTAGGTTCAATCCTTGGTTCTGATGCTATTTCTGAGACCTTTGCACATTAACTCAATTTCCTTCTCTATAAAGTTAGAAAGGCAAGCTCTCTAACTCACAAGGATTTTGAGGAATAAGTCAGAGAGTTCAGAAACAATTCTAATGATTACAGAATGCAAACACTATCATTACTGTTTAATCTGTGTGTTTCTTCTACCCTCATGCGTGTTCTTATCTTTCCATGCCGTACACATTCTTAGGTCAGCTACAGTCTTGTACAACTTGATGACTTATATATTTCCCAGAGGGGTTAGAGTCAGCAGAATCCATGAATGACCTAGAATGACCCTCATCCTTGTGTAACTATTTCCCCTTTGAGTGTGGGTAAAACCTGTGCATGTGATGATAATATCACACCAATATTACATATATATACATACACACACATGCATTGATGCAGGAAAGGGAGGCGAACTTAACCAAGTGAAATGAATGCATTAAATGTGGAAAATTTGCTTCATATCTTGGTAGAAATAAAAATAAGAAAATTGCAAAGTCTGAGAAAAGCCAAGCCACCTTTGCCACTTTGAACAGGAAGGGGCTCACTGTAAGCAGAAATTCAATGGGCCCTAGAAGGAACAGGCTGCCCTTGCTGCAGCCAGCAAATAAAGTCCTCAGAACTACATCCTGAAGGATATGTGTTCTGCTGACAACCAGAATAAATCGACAAAGTTGTTTTCTCTGAGTCCTTGAATAAGAAACCAGTCTTTGTTTGGCTCTGAGCAGAGAATTCATGTAAGCATTTATAATAATTTAAACAAGTAGCAATATAAAATCAATTTAGATTTTGGTATCAAAAAGTGGGGTGTTACTCTGCAAAATCCCTAAAGTGCTGGTGTGCCTATGAAATAGAGAAGCAAGATGTTAGAAAAATCCAAAGCATGTGAGAATTTGTCATGTGATTGATGGCTTGAAGGTGGAGAATATCACGCGATAGGATGATAGGATCCTTCCTTTGAACAGGAAGGGTCTGGTGGTAAGCAGAAGTTCAGTGGGCCCTAGAAGGAACAGGCTGCCCTTGCTGCAGCTTGGGGTTGGAGAGATGGCTCAGTGGTTAAGAACACTAACTGCTCTTGCAGAGGACCCGGATTTGATTTCCTAGTGCCTACACGGTGGTTAACAACCATCCCAAACTCCAGTTCTAGGGTATGTGACGCCCTCTTCTGACCTCTTTGGGCATTGTAGGACATGGGTGCACTTACACACATGCAGGCAATGCACTCATATACATAAACTAAAAGTAATAAATAAAATAGAGAAGATCTTCAGTTAACATCTAGCCTGGAAACCAGGACCCCAGTCTTCCAGGTACACAGAACTGAGTATTGATGATGATCTGCATGAGCTTGGAAGCACTTCAATCTCTAGAACCTTAAGAAAAAAACAAAACCCAGTCTCACTGATATTACAATACTAACTTTTTAAGAATCTAAAACAGAACAAATTGAGCCCACTCAGTCTTCTGACCCAGTGAAATGTGTGTTAAAACGAGAGGACTATTTTAGGCTGATTATTATTTTTTTTTAGGGGTGGGAGCATGATTTAAGACACTGTCTCACTATGTCACCAAAGCTGGCCTGAGACTTATTACATAGACCAGGCTGATCTGGATCTCACAGAGATCCTCCTGCCTATGTGTCCCAAGTGTTGGGATTAAATACAAGCACCAAAACACCATGTTTTAACTTGATTTCTTTATAGCAATCTGTCATACAGTAATATAAAAAACATAGATGCTACAACCAATTGATTAAATGCTATTTGCAGAAAGAAACCCATTAAGTATTCATGAAGAAACTGATACATGATATCAGGAATTATTAGTAAGGACTGGGCTGAATATTTGAATTAATTGGCAAACATACATAAACATCCCTGGTAGTATAGAAAATATTTGTTGGTGTGCTGCAGAGTTCTCAGAAAACTGCAGTCAAGTAGAATGGAATCTTAACATCAACATATTCTGGTCATCAGCTTCTACAGTTTAATCACAGGCTTATGGAAGACAGATTACTTATAATGAAAAGATAACTTTTGTGCTAAGGGGTAAGGTCCCTGAAGAACATTAATGATGAAAAACTGAAGAGGTGATCAAATCTGCTCCCCATCTCTGCCCATGCCCCATGCATTCTAATATCTCACAATTCACTTCCAAAAAGAGCATCCCTCTTTATCTATCTCTAGGGACTAAAACCAAAGAGCACCCACCCAGAATCTTCATCATCCTTCCATGACAGAAATCCCCTCCTTTGGTGGGAATGCACAAAGTAAAGGTGATTTCATTTGGTCCTAAGTGCTGGATAGCTTAAGTTGTCAAACCTGACACATCTGGGTAGAGGGAACCTCAATTGAGGGACTTCCTCTATTGAACTGGCCTATGGCTGTGTCTCTGAGGCATTTTCTTGATTGTTGAGTCATGTGGGAAGACCCAGCCCACTGTGCATGGTGCCACCCCTGGGCATGGGTCCTAGGTTGAATAAGAAAGTAGGCTGAGCACGGACCAGAGGAGAGAGCCAGTAAGCAGCATTTCTCCATGGTCTGGGCTTTAGTTTATGCCAACAAATGCCTGCATGACCTCATACCCAGACTTCCCTCCATGAGGGACTGAACTTAGCTGAAATAAACCCTTTCTTTCCCAAGTTTGTTTGGTCAGTGTTTTTATAACAGTAATAGAGAAACAGACCAGGACAGAAAGAGTGAGTTATTGCTGTGATGGATCTGACCCTCACCATATGTGTCAGGGAAGATTGTGGAAGTTTTTAGAGCTTTGGACTGGAAAAATGGTTGGAACTCTGTGACCTATAGGAACTTGGAAGATTTTCCTGAAAGAGGTGTAGAGGATGAAGGCCTGGCTTGTAAAGCTTCAAAGGAAAGCAAAGACTCTACTGAGGCTGTTTGTGTGGACTTAAGAGTTTTGGAAAGTGAAAACTTCTGTGCTTTACTGGGATAATCAATGTTGTCAGCTGGGGCTGAAAAATCTGCTGTGAGTAACAAGAGACCAACATCATTGTGGTGAAATCTTCTGGGAAGTGTTTCCTCAGGGTCAGGGCACAGAAGCCGTGCTCCCTAGGGGCCAAGGCTGCACATCAAAGTGGCAGCAGAACTTGACAGTGTATAAGCATCTCCCAGGTGGTACTGATGTTAAACGCCTGAAGAGATCCTGGAAAGATTCTGAGGCTTTGCACTCTAAGATTTCAGGAGAGGCCATTGGTGAAGGCACCTAGCCTCAGCTGTGGTGAAGACCCCAGAATTAAAGGGGTCAATGGAGAGAATCTGAGATGCTTATCGCCTTGAGGGGCCAGGAGAGCCCATTTTTGAAGGTGCAGTCTCAGTTTCAATAGAAACCCCAGGATATTAGAGATGCCTGACCATGGACAGTGGCAGGTATGGCATGGAGCCAGCGTGAGCTTGTGAGACAAGTTGTGTGTGGTGTGGATGGCGGAGCCAGAGAAGTGCAGCTGGCCAAGCCCTCTGGAGCCCAGATGATCCTGAGTGAATCCCAGATGTCCAACACTGAACTATGTTGCTGGACTTTGGTTCTACTTGTGTGCCCAATTCTTCCCTCTTGAAATAAGATAGTGTGTAACTTATTTTTTATTTTATAGGAATTCACAGTTAAGAGATTTTTAAACAGACTTTGCACTTTTAAAGTGTTTGAATGTTTTAATGACTGCAGGTTTTTTTAAATTTATACTCTTTTATGTTGTAATATTAACATGAGATCTTGGAGTCAAGAAATTATAAGGTTGTGGTTTAATAGTGATGTGTTTATGTGTCTGTCAAGTTGACAAGAGGTCAATTGTGCTGGATAGATTTAGTGTCAACTTGACACACCTGGGAAGAGAGAGCGTCACTTGGGGAATTTCTTCTAACAGATTGGCCTGTGGGCACGTCTGTGTGGCATTTTCTTTACTGTTGGTGATGTGGGAGGTGGGTTGTACCACCCCTGGGCAGGTGGTCCTAGGCTGAATAAGAAGCAGGCTGAGAAAAGACCAGAGGAGCAAGCCAGTAAACAGACCTCCTCCATGGCCTGTAGTTTCTGCCCCAAGCTCCAATTTGGCTTCCCTCCATGATGAACTATAAGCTGAAGGTGAAATGAAGCTTTTCCTCCTCATGTTCGTTTTGGTCAGTGTTTTATTTTAGTAACAGAAACCAGACTGGGACACCTTACTTATATCCATGCCTACCTCACAATTTTGGAAGTCAAGTTTTAAAAATGTAACTACTATAATGCTATTTGGTGGGACTGGCATCCAATACAAGATCACTCACTATTGCGAATTAGTATATGCCTTTTCCTGGGAAGACAATTCTATGGAAATGATGTCATAATTGTTTTCTACTTAATTTATAAAGGGACAAAAAGAAAATTTTGTTAAAGAATTAACTGGCAAATCACTAGATTTACAACACTTTTTACTAAGTATTTTTACAATAGTGGTTCTCAATTTTGACTTTATAGTGTAATCAACTAGCATTTATGAGACTCTGATTCCTGGGTTTCACTCCCTGAAAAGTTCTGAGTTAACTGACTTGCATGGCAGTCTAGATTAGAGATAGTTTAAAGGTTTCCCCATGTTGACATACAACCAGCTGGATAGCCTCTGTTTATTGACTGATCTTGTCACACCTGTCTCTAAGCCAACACATAGGTGAACAGTCCTGATTGACTCCTAAGTACACTCCACTGTAAGAGCTGAATACCAGATAGATCTTAAAAATGAAATCATGCTCTGCAGTGAAATGTTGTACACCCCATTCTGAATGTTTTCCTTTTTCCAAAGGTACTTTTCACCTGTTGTAATTGCATCATGGCAATTTCTTGTGTAAGTAAAGGTTGAGTCTTCTTTCTTCATTAAGACCATGTACAAACAAACACTCTAGTGATGGTAGGCACTGATCCAGGGAGGTGAGAGATGAATTTTGATAGACATGGTAAACAATATAAACGTGTATCACAGATTCTGAAAGCTAGAAAATGATAATTATAACCTTTTTTCCCTTCATTTGAGATAAAGTCCTCACTGTGTAGCTTAGGATGCTCTCAAACTTTGATTCTCCCACCTCAGCTTCCCACGTGCAAAAATTACAGGCAATAATGCACCCACCTTAATAGACACAATTGTTGAGTCATAAAAAAAATAGTCATAAAATAGTCATAAAAAAGTCATAAATAGTCATAGCAAATGACTATTATGACTTAAATAGTCATAGCAAAAAATTTAACAGTCTATACTAAATTGTGAAAAGTAATGTCCCAAAGCCAAGAATATATCCTGTTAAAGACTGTTTTGTACCTCACCTGGGTGAAACACAGATAACACAATTTGGCCTTTTAAAATCAGAGCTCATTTAAGGTGGCAACAACATGGCGATGGGAGCGGGAACGAGGGAGGTGAGATATCAGAGATAGTGCACTGGACACACAATGGGATTAATGGGTCTTGGTTTTTGTCCACCTTCCACTCCCTTTTGTTCTTACCACACATGCATATTGATGATAAATCAATTGGAACTTTTTAAGGTTGTTAGACCCTTCTAATCCAGACCTAAATTTGGTTGTTTACTACAAATTGACCAACATATAATAGAGACTAGAAGGCTGGGGTCCTTACAAAATGCCTCTGAACTGAGTGTCTGCCAAACCCAGGACTCATATAAATTTAACCCAAAAGAAAACCAATAGGTGCTTTTTTAAGAGTTGGATATGTCTAAGACTCTTGCTTGAATTTCAGTGTAGCTGATGGCAATTTCCCCATTTCTTTTACAGTTTATTCATTCTCTCTATAAAAAAAAATTCACTGTCCTTTTATTTCTGTGGCAATACCAATAGTCCACTCTTTAGGGATGCAGGCATTCAGAGTGAACACACTGTTACATACAATGTGATTTTCCACATAGAGAACTTTTATTAAAGTCATAAGCAAATATATCACTACAATATAATCTTAGGTAACATTAAGATAGTACATAGCATACATTCACTCACTTAGCTGGGATTGACACTATTTTCATTTCATAGGTTGGGAATCAGAGCGACATGGACTTTAAGAAAGCTGATAAATGTCCTACTCACAGAAAGAATACCAAAACCTAAACATAAGAGATTTGCTTCCAAGGTTTCTCTTCTCTTTGGTGTTGCTCTATTTTGTAATTGTGGAGATCTGTTCATAAAACAAGAAACGGGCACCAGGAAAGCTACTGCAGCATAGGAGTCCATATCCTCAGTAAAAATTTTAAATACAAATACATGGATAAGATGGGTGGAGGAAGGGGAAGGAAATTCATGAACAGAATCAGCAAAGCCATGTAGGTTAAAGTAAAACAAAAGAACAGCCTCTGTGTTGTGTGCTTGGCAAAGTTAAGAGATACTATGTAAAGAAGACGTCACTGAGGGAAGTCAGCTGTGGGTTTTCATTGAATATTTAGGATCATAATAAGCACTTTCTTCATTCTACATGTCAGAAACCATCAATTGTTTTGTCCATGAGCCACAGAACATGTTTTACATACTTACTAACTATATATATTTAGATCCTATATATAATGCTAAAATTGAATTAAAAGCTTTAAAAAAATAACTAATCTTACCATTAGACCATCTAACTTTTTCTATTCTATTGGACAGCCACTTTATTCTAGGTTATTTAGGATATTGGCATGACTTTCTAAATACACTTTTGGATCAAATCAGCTTGCTATAATCCACAGTTTGAATAACACTGCTCTAGTTGCCTGCCATAAACACATGTGTGAACATCAAAGTGTTTTGATCACAAAAGACACCTACATCACTTTCCTAACATTCATTAGGTGTCCAAGACAGATTTGAATCATTTATCAAGCTAATGTAAAAGAGTACAGGGAGGGTAAAATCCAGTGTAGTGAGACTAAATTATTTAAAAAACAGTCTCCAGTCAGGCATGATGGCGCACACTTTTAAAACCAGCACCTGGGAGGCAGAGGCCAGCCTGGTCTACATAGTGAGGTCCAGGCCAACTAGGGATAGAGCAGGGAGACCCTGTCTCAAAAAGACTGGGGGAAAAAAAAAGATCTCCAATAATAGCACAATTCTATATTGAAATATATTGAAAGAATGTTAAAGGGACAGTCAGTGCTGTGGCTCTCAGCGACTTTAACATCACAATGAAAAATAAGTCACTTTGGTAACTGACACACACAACATAGTTCTTGAAATTAAAAGAAAAAAAGGTAACATAGGCACAATTGCCTTCATCTCTCTACTTATCTTCCTGGCCACTGACAAGCTGAAAATCAATTTTGATGGCCTGAGATTAAAAAGTAAAATATATATTAGATTACTCTGAAGAACAACTTGGAAATACTTGCTAGAAACATAAATGATATGACTCCCTCTGCTCTATCCTTCCTCCACAATGTTTGTCTAACTATCAGAAGGAACTCAAAATCCATTTCTGAGTGAATATATATGAGAATCTCCTACAGGCTCCTGAAGACCTGGTCTATGAGCAGAAGGTCTTAGATTAAACAAGGCAAAAATGCCATCTGAAGTGGTCCAACTGATTACAAGTAATTATTAATAATATTTCACAGCTCTTGAGCTACTATGCTCCCCTCATCTTAAATGTTCTATCTAGCGCATTTGAACAGTCACCATTCATTTAATCTGTACCTTATTTTTACAACTAATTTATATTAGAAAAAAAAAAGAAGCAAACCAAGTCGTTTGTTTAAATGAGCTGAGCCCAGCTAAGACACATACAGGCTCTTGAAGAATTCCACAACCTATTCTTTTCTTCAAATCAGAGGTAAGGAAACAGTCTTAAGATTAGCATGTGGAGGACGAAAACAGTCGTGACTCTAAAACAAAAGGTCTTGTTCCTGTCTCCCCATCTTGTCCCATTACATCCAAAGCAAACGAAAAGAGCAACAGAGCC
Source organism: Nannospalax galili (assembly GCF_000622305.1). Taxonomy (NCBI): domain Eukaryota; kingdom Metazoa; phylum Chordata; class Mammalia; order Rodentia; family Spalacidae; genus Nannospalax; species Nannospalax galili. Next base: position 7,852,507 of record NW_008359442.1, on the reverse strand, counting down.
ATAAGGTTGTCACTGGAAAAACTGGGTTCTTCTGTTGACACCTTGGTTTTAGGAAATTAACTTTCCTTATAACTCATTTATTTTAACCTTCAGTCCTAAATGAATTTCTTTTTCTAATATTTTAGTATTTTTATTTTTTATGTGTATGAGTGTTATGCCTGTATGTAGGTAAGTGTACCTGTGTCGTGCAATGTTCACGGAGAACAGAAGAGACTGTCGGATCCCCTGGAACTGGAGTTATGGACAGTTGTTAGCTGCCTTGTGGGTGCTGGGATTTGAACACAGTTCACATTTCCCCATTGCCCCATGATCATTTCCTTGCTGGTACAATTGCATCTTCTCATTTGGTAACCAGCCGGCATTGTCAGAGCAAACTAGTGCAGTGTACATTAGTGGAAACATTGTTAACCTAATAGTAGTGAGTATGAAACTCAGAAGCAACAATTCTTTAGAAAACACCTGAAATTCATTTCAAACAAGATTCAGTGGAATCAAAAAATATATACACAATAATAAGTTGGACCAGCAAAATGACTCAGCGGGTAAAAGGCATTTGCTGCCAAGTCTAATGACCTGAATTCAATCCCTGACCGAGATTGACATGGTGGAAGGCAAGAATCAAGTCCTGCAAGTTGTCCTTTGACCTGTACGTACACACACACACACACACACACACACACACACACACAAATGTAATAATAATACATTTTAAAAGTTACTTTCCAAGCAACTTTAATTATGAGTATGGATGGGAAGGCTTTGATTCAATTGATTATGATTGTTTCCAGTTCAAAATATTCTAGGCTTTTTTCAATATAACGCATAACTGGAACAAAAGGTTGAAATCAACCATATCTAAGACTCCTACATGACTGAATATTATAGCTAAAACTGGCTGTGAAAGAAGCCAGTGACCTCTATTCAGCCACAAAGACCCAGTGGAAAACCAATGACCAAAGAGTACATCTGTGGTTATCATTAGGCGTGCAAATTATTTTAAAACTTTTGGAGGCAATGCACTCCTACATGCATAATTAAGAGTTTTTTGTTGCTGTACCCCAAAGGACTTTCATGCTGTGTGTTTTATGTTGCTGCTGTTTTATATTTTATGTGTTTGCATTAATGTTTTAATTTTCAGCTACACATCCTTAGGCCATTTTATGAAGGGCATGACTTTTAAAATTCAGTCGATATATTAAATTAATGTTAAAAAAGGTCATGTAGCAAGGAGTCCTAAATCAGTTCTATGCATTCCTTCTGTACACTCAAGCCTTCTAAGAGGCTTGCTTATTATAAGCAATGCAGAAGTCAGATCTGGGCTCTAAACCTGGCCATCTGTCGGATGAAAAGGAACATGTGCTGAAGATCATTTTTCACATGATGAATCCTGTCACAGTCCTCTTGAAAACAATATCCCAACCCCTTCCCCCACAAGCTATAAAACCCATAATGCATTTATATCAGCAAGATATATACTAGATAAAGCTTTTCTCTATATTGATCTTATTAGTTATAACACTACTTTGCCACCTCAGAAAATGTATGCAGTATTATGCAAATAGAAGAAATGTGGGACCACGCTAAAAAAATGTGAGTCACAGGAAGTTGGCTTAAGGAGTAAAGTGTTTGCCATGCCAGCAGGAGGCCCTGAGGTGGGTCCCCAGAATCCATGTAAAGATACCAGGTGCAGTGGCACATGCTGTAATCCCAGGACTGGGGAGGCAGAGTGAATCCTTGGGGCTCAGTAGGCAGTTAGCCTTACCTAATTGATGAGCCTCCAAATTACTGAGAGACCCTATTTCAAAGGAGGTGATTGGTATTCCTCAGGATGAAGACATGGTTGACCAGTGGTGGCCTCCACATAGACACACACATTTATTCATGTATACTAACCCTGGAAACACATGCATCTGCACACACACACATACAGGCAGACACACACACACACACACACACACACACATACACAGTACATTTAAAAAGAGATAGGTAAAAAGTAATGTGGTAATTGAGAATAAAGATTCTAGAACAGTCTCTATCAGACTCCATCAACCACTGTCTGAGGTTTGAGCTTGGTCTTTTTATATGTCACAACTCCTTCATCTTTAGTTTCTTATATTCAATATAAGAACAATAATGATGTTTACCAAACAGGAGGGAACCATATTAGTCCAACAACCTACTGACAAATTACGCATACCAGATCAAGAAATATATGTCGAGGTAAGGTTTATCTGAGAACAATTGGTCTTTACCCAAGATTTATCTACATGGCACACAGTAATTAAAAGTACCAGACTGGTGGAACTAATCTTCTTGAATGTTTAACAGACATACTTTGAGGCTTATAATAATTTGGTCAGAGGGACATAAAGGACACTTTTTGCTCCTTGCCCTCCTAGGATGACTAGTTCCAGGAGACTATGAGCATCTCTCAAAATGTGCTGTAATTGTGGTGGGTCACCTGTCCTGTCCTCTTAATCAAGGCGGCCCAGAAGACCCCACCAGATGGACTCGAACCAGTGTCCAGTCTACAAAGAGGAGGGTTAACACAGAGTGATCATTTCCTCCATGCTTCCAAGCGAAGCTAACCATGGTCGAGCAGGACCTTTGGCTTATCTTCACATAGGTGGAACTGGTAAAAGAAAGGAGCCAGGGGCTTCTCCTAAGCCCGTGTTACTCCTGAGGAACAGATCCTCAAACGACTTTAAAAGTAAAAATAAATTGGTTTATCTGGGCCAACTGTGTGGTCTTAAATGCCCAAAAGGAAAGTATAACCAAAGATTAAAGGGGCCAATATAATTTTTAAGAGCCCATATGCATAGCTAAAGGCTACATAAGAAGCAACAACACCAGATAGGAGATACTTTCTTTTGAGTTGTTGGCCAGGGTGGCCAAAGGGACTCTCAGATAGTAACCCAGCATAGAACTGGAAAAATGAACAGCAGACCCCAATCTTATCTAAAGGAATATTGACAACTGCTGCTGGATGAGGAACAGCTGACCCTCCTAAAACAAAGACCTCTAGATAGGCTGACTAGATTCACCAGAAGGGCAAGTAGTGGGGAATGGCTGTGGGTGCCGACAACACAGCAGACAGTAGCAGGGATATCAGAGTATAAGGGCTCTAGTTAGGGGAAGGGAGGCTATGGGAGGGTGCCATCTGGGAAGTGGGTGTCTAGTTGAATAAGATGGTTTGGGATGTTCTGCGTGATATATACCACAAACCCTTTTTAAAAAAGAAATACATAAAAAACATTTTTATCATATTCAAAGTATTTGTGTTTATTGTTGATAAAAAGATGATTTCAAGAGTTGCTGCCTAAGACTTGAGTACAGGTGTGTCTGGGCGCTGGGTGCAGAGTGGTTCACTCAGCAACCGTACGCACTGATCATATTCACAGATTCATATGCCATCATAGTGCCATACTTAAGGTCAAGGGTTTGGTTATAAATTTCAGCTCAACCACTCATTAGCTATTTTATTCCGCAATCTTACCCTTTCAATAAAATAGATAAGATTGTTAACTACTTCATAGAGTTGTTCAGAGGATTCAGGAGGTTAACATAGTGAAACTCTTAGAGGAATGAGCCTGGTATTTTAGAAGTACATGACAAATATTGGCTGTTTTACATATATAACTTATTTAAGAAAAGAGAAAGTCCCACTTATTAAAAAAAAACAGAGCAATAAAACCAGCCTACTTGTAATTAAAATAAAAATAGTTTTAAAAATCTCAATGACCATTACAACATAGGTCAGGTACACAGACTGCTTGTCTCCAATTACATATACACTCTCCAACATGCACTTACCAACAATCCTCAGACACAGGTAGAATGTCAATTATTATCTTCATATTAAACTTCACAAACTTGGAGTTCAGCAATCAATAACTAACTGAGCCATCTAGGTGTAGACTTCTTAATACAATGTCCTTTCTATTAAACTACTTCTCAACAGCCAAAGACATCCAAAGACAGGCCTCCAATGTGCCATCCTGACAAAAAACCCTCCTTAAATAGGATGACAGGGTCACACAAATCAAGGACATGGTGCTTTCTGTTATGACACTTCCAGAAAAACCACAGCAGCTGAATAGTGAGTATATACAAACCACAGGGAAGGATTTGAAGGCTAATCCGGTTGAGGAGAGATCTGTTTTATCCCCCCTTTTCATACTTTATATTCACGTTGTCTCCCAAATCATTTTATTATTTGTCGCTGGAAGAGGCTTTTCCTACATAGGTTGCTTTTAAAAAATTCTCCTCTAACTTCCAATTTTCATTCAAGTATTAAGATTTACTACTTTGTTTATATCATAAAGAGTATGTGTAGAAAGACATGCATAGATACAAATGCATCTACAACCATATATATATGCATACATGTATATTATACATGTATGTGTCTGCCTGTTTACTTATCCAGCCACTGACCTTCATTTATAACAAAGAAAAGATGGCTTAATTTTGTATGTTAGAGAGCCAGACCTGGCGGCACTCAACTCAGAATTAAAGAGAGGGAGATGGAGAATACGAAGAAGCCACTAGTCTTTGCGTTGACGAGGCACCATGTCTCAGCTTCCCTTCACTGTAACACTGATTCTGTAATTCTTTTTCCATATTGCAGACTTCAGACAATTTTGAACACTGTTGTCCTTCTGGAGCAAGGTCATCTATGTAACATCTTTTTGGAGGAGAAGCAGTTCACAGTTCATGAATGCTGGCATAAATGTTTACTAAATCTCAGACCCACTAAGCACTGTTCGTAGAGCCGAGTCTCTTGCTTCTCCCCAAGAAGGAGAAGAACTCTAGACTGTCAATCATTCCCTTATGCCACGATCAAAATATAAACAAAGAAAGGTTTTTGTCTCCTATTTAACAACTTTCAATGAAAAAAAAGCAGCTTTCTTATATGATCTTGGGACTCAATGAGTTACAGTTTTCTATGTTTTAGTTCTAAATGGAATTTTATAGGTTAAATGCCCTTTTAGTCCAGATAATGCAAAAAAATTACACATAAATAATCCATTGGGCAATTCAAAAAGATTCCTAAAGGAGTAATATTTTAGATCGGTGTTTCTCTGATTCTTCTGTATTGATGTGTTGTGAGAGGCTGCCTGGGAATCTGAGGTTGCTGAGCATCATGCTGCACCTCTAGCCGTACATAATATCACTTGCAGTCCCACTGTAACAACGAGAATGTCTCCAAATATCCCCTGGGAGCAACATTAATTTTGACTGAAAACTCTCTGGAACAAACTTCACTGAACATATAGAATCATTGCATAGGTACAATATGGCTGGATAGCATACAAGGGTCTGGACATATACAACAGTCAGTCTCTCCTCTGCTCTCTCTTCCCATCTTGCTTTCCTCTGTCTTCCTCCCTCTCAAATAAGTGAGGCAGATTACAATACAGAAAGAGAAGGAAATCCCTAAAATATATCGTTGACTTGAGTTCAGAACTTGTGCAGAATTTTAGAAAGGTCTCACCATTTTTTAAGTCTCAAATTTTTCAAATGTAAAATATGGGGACTGATTACAAGATACACATAGTCTCTTCTGTTTAAGAAGTCTCAATGTGTTTCAGATGAGGCAGTCGAAGGATCATTCTGAATTCAAGCTTCTAAGAGAAAATAAAGTTATATTTTAAAATCATTGTGAGCGCCGTTTCTGAGAGCAACTTGGCTGGCTAGCCTGCATATCTGTGATGCCAACAGCAGATTGGGAGGATGGCACTGCATGAGGGAACCTCTTCAAAACAGTCTGCTCAGTCTGATCTATCCAAGTTCTGCCTGGGGTAACTTTAAACATGGGGAGGTTTAGAGGTTGCCTTTGGTATCTCACCTACTGTAGACAGGACTGTCCGTCATATACGCCATCTTCAACTATTTCTGTTCTGTAATACTGTATAAACGTCAGATATTACCCACAAAACAAACACTGCAGAAGATTAAAAAGGCCACTCTACTCTCTTTTTTCAAAGAATTTGTCATTAAGTAGAGTTCAAAACTGTATCAGAAAGCTACTGGGGAGCTTGGATGACAAACGGCCCACTGGAACTGTGAACACATTTTCTGTCTTAGTAACTAAAAATAAGGCAAAAGAAAAGAAAGCTCTCAGTGACTTTTGAGAGAAGTAAAATCCCTCACATTACCTAGCACCATACTCTTGCTATATAACATAGGCCATAAGATAGTATCACAGGATTTACATATGATTTACATTAGGGGTTTTCAACAAATAGAGGCGTTGAGAAGCATGTTCAGCAGTCAGAGACAAGTTAGCAGTAGTTAGAAGCAGGCAGTAGCTTTTGGAATAATGCAAGATCTAAGAAAAAAGTCATGCATGAATTTCTCCCTGCCTTCCATTTCAGGGAGACATCTAAGGAAACGAAGACGAATGCTCCAGAATATCTTATATTCATAACGGACGGAGATACTGAAAGCTATATATGCACATATCAAAATCAGAGTTTACAGAATCCAACTCATTGTTAGCATAACCAAAAAGCTCAAGATAACAACTGCAGAAAAGTAGCTTTCAGAATAAACAGGAAACACCCTCATAAAATGCTTTAATAATAAGCAGCTGCAAACTTCACAAAATAAATGGAACAGTTGTACATTTCAGCACTCTCCCAGGGAGAAGACAGTAGGTGTGAATCTGCGAGCAGAACTTGTCTAGCCTCACCATCATGTCAGCCTTAGAGCAGTAAGGAAAACTTTCTGTGACCCCTGGAAGTGACTTGATGGACTGTGTGCATAATTATTGCTTTTGTTCCATTAACCTTAATTGACTTGTTTTTATTTTGCCATTATACCTTGAAATGAGTTTTTCATCCAAAACTAGCATGATTTTATGAGTATCACATGCAAACACATAAATTAGACCCACTGAAGTTGAGAGATAATTTTTTTCACTTCCTTCCTCTAAGGTGACTGATTATTTTCTGAAAATGATATCAATTCTATGATAACATGCACAAAGGTATTAATGAATTGATTAGGAGCTTTTCTAAGCCCGGGAGAGTTTATAAATTACTCATTACTACACATTCCCAATCCATGGCCTTAATAATAGCAATCCCTAAATTATAATAAAATAGTTGTTTACATGGTTGCCTGTTTTTCACAATTCATCTTGAAGCACTTTTTTATTATTTCTTTGAGAGCCCTTGAGGGAAAAATAAGAATATAGAAAATGAAAAATAAAAAGCTGTTGCTGCCTACGGATACTTAACCTAGAGGCAGACCTCCAGGCAGGCCCAAACTGCTACTGCCCACCCCCACACTTTGTCAGTTCTGCCTACAAATAGCCAGAAAGTTTTTACCCTACTGTAATTTTATACTTAAGCACTATATCCCAACATCTGTGCATAACAGTTGACCTTTTTCTGGATGCTCAAGCAATTATTACCAAAGTCCATCTTCTGTTTTTGATGGTATTACCAATTCTGGTGAGGGCATTTAAAGCAGCATTTTTCCTACCTTGGTGGTTTCCCTGCTGTGTTTGAATGTGCCCCTCAGAATTTATGTTAGAAACTTCATCCATTCTCCTTTCATTGGTGCTGATAGAAAAAAAAAAAGGGCTTTTGACAGCAGGTTGGCTCTTTTCTGTTCTTCTGCTATGTGAGGGAACAACATTCTATCCCCCCTTTGGAAGATGTGGAAGTCAAGGTGCCCAGACCCCAGGTTTCCTAACCACAGTTCAGTTTCAGGTGTTCTAGCTTAACAGCCTGTACAGATGAAGACGCCTTTAAACAGATTTGTATGTACTCATGGTTTTTAGCTCTGTAAATGGAGTAATATGAAAGACACCGTCCTGAAGTCTTCTTTATTAATTATGCAGAGCAATGGGTTTCATTATGGCCGTTTTCAAACACGCATATGACCCACTTTGTTGGTATTTACTCTATTTTCATCCATCCCCATCCTCCCCTTCCCCCCTTTCACAGACTTAACAGTCTCCAGCCCGGCTGCCTTTGAAAGTAACTATCTTCAATGAAACATCATTTTCTGCTCACAGGTTTTCTAAAGAGCACTGCTTCTACTGTGTCTGTGTGGCAAGTTCATAAGAATCTTTCATACTTGAGTGTTTTCCAATTTTTCTTTAAGGAATATTTTGTATTTTATAATTAAAACATATTTTTAAAGAAACCATTCACATTTAACAATAAAAACAGCTTTTAGGTACTCACCATAATTTATGAGAACTGAGTAGTTTTAACAAATTTCATTTCTTTCTACATGTGCAATGAAAAATCCATGAAGATAGCCGCTAAAGAATAGGTGGGAGGGGTCTGGAGAGATGGCTTAGCGGTTAAGAGCACTGATTCCCAGCACCCACATGGCAGCTACAACCATCCTTAGCTCCAGTTCCAGGGGAATCTGAAGCTCTCTTCTAACCGCCATAGCATTGCATGGCATGAGTGCTCTCACATGCATGCAGACAATACACTCATATACATAAAAAATAAAAACAATAAATAAAATATTTTTTAAAAAAGAATAGGAGGGAAATCATAAGTGTCTTTAAAACACAGAACACTTTAAAGGTTATTGGGGAAAAAATTAAGTCATTGAGCTGTTCCTACTGACAAATTAATTATATATATATATACAATTTTCCCCTTCTGCTTGCCCAGAATACAAAGAGTACACAATAACAGCTAGCAGAATATATGAGTGTCAGTATTTATTAGGTCCAGAGTTGTGGACAGTAGTAGACCGGTTGTTTGCGCAGAAGGTACATCATTTTAAGCAGCCAGGATTCTAGCTGCTAACCCTCAACTCACTTTCTACTGACCTCATTATTTGAGCAAATCAGTTATGTTCTCCAACAGGAAAATGCTTAGTGAGACAAATTCTGGTCATTGACAGCAGAGACCTTTAATTTTTAATATTTTCACTGAAATTCACTAATAATTATTCTCTGGTGTTACTGATAAGATTTGCTCCTTTGATTACCTGGAGAACAATGAATATCAAATAATAAGAGCAACAATATTTACTTATCACTGTCTTCATTCCGCAGGTCACGTAATGAGCCCTCCATGAACTTGATACTACCTTCAGACTGAGTGGCATATTGTTGTGTAAGCTCTATGACTATTGGAAGAGTCAAGGACAAGACTGATTTGATAATTTCAGATAAAGATGGCTGAGGGAGCTGTCAAAATATAATCCTGGGTGTTTTATTAATTTTTAAACTTTGAAAAGCCAAGCTTTCCATCTCTTATTTTTTCTGAGCTGAAACATAAAGGAAAAACAAAAAGAAAAATATTCCTTTTCCTATCTAGTTACATTGAAAACTTTTCTGTGAGTTATTACTATCAATCCCCTTCTTTGCTTACTTTTAGAATTTAGTGTAACCATTTTTTTTCTGTCTGATAAAAAACTCTCAAAATTTAACACAGAAACTAAAAAGGTGAAGACTATCAATAAATACTAGGTCCTCCTTTTCCTTTCTCTCCCATTATTCTTTCTTATTTCCATGGGGTAAGCTAAATTTTACAAGACTTTGAATGTTACCTTGATACTTTAGATCGAAAAGTATACCATGCATTGAAAAGAATAAAGTTTAAAGTCCCAAAGTGGTGTCTGTGCTTGTTGGCAAACCTAAATGGCTCCCACCTTCTGGAAGTAACAGTTCTCCATTTCTTGTGGATGTGTGATTTTATTTTTCTCTCTGAAACCATTGATCTATATGTGTTAGTTTCTTTCTTTATTTTGCTCTGTTCATTGGCGCTTTAAATCCAATTTGGTTCAGATGAATTTGTCCTCATAGGGCACACTTTGATATTGAATTTGTGTTCTTATCTTTGAGCGGCCCTCATCTTCTCAAAGCCTGCTCATCCCTCATTCTGACTGTCACCAAAATGCATTCACGCTAGACATCGACAATGATGAACATTACAGAATGATGTTACAAAAATCTGTTTCATAGTATACAAAACCAATATGTATAAAATAAATCTCTTCCTAATAAGAACTGCAAGGTTCTGCCTTTCGAAGTGATCAGAAGGCTTTGGGAGCAGATCCCAGAATGCTTCTATCACATGGAGTATCACTAGGGGGAAAGTCAGCAAAAGAAATACAATAATTGTAGCTCATATAAGAGCACTATATGATAAGACATCTAAATGATCTTATTATAAGCTGTTTATATCAAGGGGCATTAAAATGTTGTTCTAACAACATAGATAAGATAGAAAATTACCAAGTCTAATTTACAAATAAGTGCAAGCATTAAAGACTCACATCATTAGAAGTATGCTGTGACTTATGTTCTAAACAATTTCAGAAGGTGCTTAGAGCTAAAGATTTCTTGAAATGTGATTTTGGATGTGAGCAGAGAAAAAAAAAGGTGATAAAGCTATCATTCATTTTTTTTTTTCTGTTAGGACAACACTGAAAATTTGTCAGAAGCATCTGTGCTTTAAATGACACAATAGAATGAAAATTGGCAAGTGAGGTTTGGAAGTTAATTTCAAAGGTTTATTATACTACAGAGTTCATATTTAGCAGCTGTCAATTTGTTACTGACAACTGTAATAAAAATCAGCAAAACCTGAAATCTTCTCCTGCCAAAGAGACAGCTGTTTCTGAACACTGGAGCTTTGGGGGATGTAGCTGCTCTTTTTAGTAAATCAATTACGATTTGAGAAAGATGATATTTTTATTTATTGGAAAAAGATCAAAACAAGACATAGATAATATTTAAATGTATTTTGATAAAGTAAGTGTATGAAAGTGTACATTCTGACGTGCTTCCTCATCCATTGCTTTTAGGCGGTGTTTTCAATGTTGTAGGATTTTGATCCTGCAGGAGACATTTGGCAACATCTAGAAATGTTTTGTTAGTCTCATTTAGACACTACTGCCTTCTAGTATGTAGAGACCAGGGATGCTGGGAAATACCTAATGATACCCAGGATCCACTTCTGCAGTAAGAATTATTTGTTGTCCATGTCAACTGCGCCAGGGCTGAGCAGCTTTGTTCTATAGGGACTGAGACGAGAGATTTAGATTACAGGAAGATTTGCACTTGTGGACTTTCCCAGAAATGGTTTCATCATAACTGTTCAGGTGGAGAGTTACAGTCAGGCACAGGCTGTGTTATTTGAAGAACGGAATAAGACTCCTTAGTTTGAAATTATAGGAAGTAAGTTTGCACTGATGTAATTAAGTTTGTGTCAGCACTTATACCAAATGTGTTTCTATGTGCAACGTTTTATAACTGGGCTATAAAAATGAATCTTTAACTAAAATTGGACAGTCAGTTTCTCTGAGTAGTAATTATTTTCTAAATGTACATTACTTAATATTCCACATGGACTCCTTAATTCATTATCAAATGAATATTACAAACTTGAATATAATTTTACTTCTATCAATTATCCCATCACTTTTTTAAATTAAAGGTATTTACAAGCAAATACATATCAAATAATAATCAATTTCTCAAATTGATTATTTCTCAAATCATAATTTACGACTAACACTTTTGGGTTAAGAATAAGGACCAGGAGCCTATGTTTTGTTGAGTGTCCACTATCCATCACTGACAGTTACTTTTCATCTAACATCAATTTGTTTCAAGAATCATTTAACATGTAAAATATTTACAGAAAGAATAGTTACCCTATTAAAACTAAAAGAATAAAGGATGAGGTAGATGTAAAATCAAATGTATCCATGTCTTCTAGCTAAAATTTCTATCACTCCAATAGATCTACTTTGGAACTAATATCACTAAGAAGAAATTCCAAGAAGACATATCCCACAATGACTTTAATTTATATCAGGGAAGTGTTACAGAATCTCATATCTTGAAACTGTTTTCTTTCATTTAATTCTTTTTTCTCCCTTGTTAATTTGAGAAACAATACAATTCTTTTGGGGGGGGGTCTTTTTGAGACAGGGTTTCTGTGTAGCCCCAACTGGCCTGGAACTTTCCATGTAGACCAGGCTGGCCTTGAACTCACAAAGATCCTCCTGCCTCTGCCTCCTGAGTGCTGGAATTAAAGGCATGCACTGCCATGCCCAGCATCATTAATGCAATTCTTACATGCCTGGCAATAGTAGAACCATTTTGTGGCTGTAAACTCATTTAATTCTAAAGACCCCATGATATAGGTACATATGTGATCTATATTTGCAAATGATGCTGACACATGCAGAGGTTAAAGATTTGGTCATGGTCTCATAGCTAGTAAGCAGAGGTGAGATTTATGCAAACTGTCTGTCCCTGAAACCTCACTGTACAATTCTATGTTTATGCTCTTCTTTATCATAAGACACTATGCCTCTTATTTATCTCAAGCTTCCTTGGGTGATATGGTCTTAGACAGGGCAAACACATGTAAAAGGGCTCAGGTTTTCCCAAAAGGTATGAGAAAGTCATAGGGAGACCAGGAGACAGTGTGACCTCACTGGATAGTGCACTCATAAAGCTGATTTACTCAGAAAATGCTTAGAATTTAAGGACTAAAAATAGATGTGAACTAAACATATCTGATCTCTTCCTTTCATGTCTTTATGTTATATATGTTATATCAATAACAACTTTTCTAAGAAGGAGAGGCAGTTTGGACTAGTTTTTATGATCAAGGCCTCCAGATTTATTTCTCTTGGGTCCAGTTGCTAGACTTGAGTTACTTTCATTAAATTCCTACTCCAGTTCTTGAATGTTGGATGGAAACATCCGTCGTTTAAATGACACTACAGAATGAAAATTGACTTCGTAGGCTTATGAAGTTTTCATCTTCCTGGGCACACTTCTGCCTAATGGTGATCCATGTCACTATTTCATATCTATAGCATGAGTGCGGAGAAGTTGTTACCTCCAACCCAAGATGCATAAAAGCAACTGTATACTGTCTGTGTCTCCTTATCTTGTTTTTTATCTGGATACAAAAAATAAGGACATAGTGGAGGGAAGGATGGGGTTTCCAAGGCCTTACTAGACATCAAAGCTACGATGAGGAAGGCTTTGACAACCCTCAACTACAGCATAACGTCTGAAATTGAACTATATTTGATAATGCTGAGAGTCAGAAATAAGTATGTTTCTAGTTTTAAGGTTCTTATAATGGTTAGTTTTTATTATACTGGCTATTAGGACTATATATCTACTAACATGACCAAAATGATCACTCTTTTAGACTCCAAATTACCTCATCATAAAATGATTTTATGCCATCTTCATCCCTCTCCGGAAGGTTTTGGAAAGGCCCATTATCAATAAGTCCTCTTACTGTATTGATTGCCCTGTTCTACCAGCAAATCACTTCAACAGTTCTTTGTCAAATCAAATACTAAAACAGATGTGCTGGTGCAACTGTGAAATAGTAATTTATAAAACTACAAAATACTGGTATAAACAATGGAAATACCCATAAGTTAAATATATTTAAACTGCCTTCCATAAAATATCACTCTTTCATATTTTGAGTGGAGCGTCACTTGAATGAATACAATAAAATATAGCTTATGTGACCATAACAGTAAAAACACACCATAAAATATATAATTAGTTCTTACACTAATATTGTTATGCTATCCTAAACTAGTAAAGAAATCTTTATTGTGCTATCCCCTTAACAGATTAATGAACAAGTAAAAGTTTCATGTCAGCATTTCAAGAAGTCTCCCTAATGGTAGTAAACTGCCTAAAACATCAATAAATTACAAAGCACTTGGAAGAAATGTGTTCAGGATTTCAAGTACAATTTTCTGTGCTTCTTTAGGAGTTTCGTCATCAGGCTCTTCCACCTAAGATGGAACATTCTGCATATTTTCCAGCCCTGGCAAATGCAAAGATTTACCTACAACCTTTACTTTTCCAAATGTCTCAGTTTTAAAACTAAAAGATTATTTCTTGATTTGGCCATATTCCTTGTTGTCTTACAGTCATATGCTCAGAAAAATTTCTGCTGCTATCCATCGTGCATGGCTTACTCAAAGACCAAAGAACTATAACCTAGAGCTTGTAGATATATAGTATTCACATGCCTTATTCAAGATCTGAAGAGATATAACTCAGAGCTTATAGATACGCAGTATTCATATGTCTTACTGAAAGATTTAAGAGAAATGACCCAGAACTTACAGGTATAAAGGATTCACAGTCCTTATTTACAGACTGAATAAATATAAGACAGAGCTTTAGGACTACAGTATTCATATATATTACCAAGAACACATAAGCTATGATGCTTATTACATACTTTAACACCTTCCTATCAAGGGGCTGAAGAAAAAGAAGGTTCAACCTTTAAGAGCACTGGCTGCCCTTCAGAGGACTCAGCTCACTTCCCAGCACCTTTTTCCCACAATTTGACTTATTTTTCTGCCCAGGATTGCTTGATGAATGCTTTGTGTATAAACACAAGCCCAATGTGGTCCCTGATACCAATCAACATATGAAAACTAATGGACATAAAGAAAAGAGACACCCCTGGAGGTAAGCCGAGTCTAAAAAGACAACATAAAACCATAGACAATCAAATCATAAAATCATTGGCTATGTCTGTATCTTAAAATTAGATGACCAAAGTAATAAATATCTACCTAAAAACCAGTGACTGTAAACACTATTCATCTTGAGAAGTAGTTTTAATGTCGTAGTCTTGACCATGTATATACAAACAATTCAAATGAAAAGAAAAATACTGACTTCCTGACACATGGAGGTCAGAATGCAGACTTATATTGAAATAGCATTTACAGTAAATTTTACAGTGTCTATTTAAAAAGTGCTTTTTTTTTTTCATCTTAAGATCGGTGGAGGGAGGCTTTAAAACCCTCTCCAAAACTGACAGAACTTTGAAGCATGTAGTTGGCGACCACATATGCAAATGCCTTTTCCTTACTGGTAAGATGAAATTAAAATTAAAGTATTTCTTAGCAAGTGTAATTTTATATTTAAGGATATAGTAAAACAAACATTATATATATATATATAGCTTGGTGGCGAATGATCAGCTTGAGAAGCTTTCTAGAATGAAGCAGCAAAACTTACAAGAGCATAAAAGTCCTGCGTGGTAAGAATGGAATACAGGTTTGAAAGACTATTGGAACAGCACACAGCTTTAATATACTCATGTTCATCTTCCATATATACGTATCAGATCTTACGAGGATCGAAATTTCTCACACTCACAAAAATCAGTAGATTTTAGTCAAGCATTTGCTTGAGTCATATCCTGATATCCTTTACACTGTACATTTTGTCCGCAGAGCCTGAGCTAAAGTGTTTAGACTTACTTTTTAAATGTATATTTTTATTGAATTAAAAAAAATATTTTGTTTATTATTTTTATTTATTTGTATGTGTGTATTGCCTGCATGTAGGTAAGTAGCCCTGTGTCATGCAATGCCCATGGAGGACAGAGAGGCTGTTGGATCCCCTGGAACTGGAGTTATGAACAGTTGTTAGCTGCCATGTGGGTGCTGGGATTCGAACCTGGGTCTTTTGCAAGATCAGCCAGCGTTCTTAACCGCTAAGCCATCTCTCCAGCCCCTTTTATTGAATTTTTGTGTATTTTATACAAAACATTTTAATCATCTATACACCCCCTCTCCCCATCCACACTCCCTTTTACTCTTCCCCACCAGATTTCATACATTTTGTCATATATGTTAAGGCCTGCTGAGTCAAGTTAGTGTCCCCAAAAGTCCATCAGTGGAAGTTCATCCACTGGGGTCTAGTCAGTCTATCTAGAGTCTCTCCCTTAAAGAAGATCAACTCTCCCTCACCCAGCAGTAAGCAGCTGCCAACAGTTCCTTGGTCAAGGTTGGGACTGCTGTTCATTACATTTCTCTTTAAAAAATAGTAAGAATGAATTTAGATGATTAAATTTTCTCATACTTTTTTTTCTTAAAGGGAAAATGCATTATACTTAATAAACAAGTTAGAAATGCAACACTAGATCATCCTGCCATGGGCCTAGGCCCCTTCACTCTGTCAGGCTGCCAGACAGCACCAGACTGGCCGGGTTAGTGAATCAGCTCCTGTCCACTCAGTCACCATCACACTGCTTTGGGAGTAGGCTCCATGGTGCCGGAGAGCACTCATCTAGCCCATCCAGTGGAAAAAAAAAAAAATCAAAAATGAGAACCTGAAGCACAGACCAAGTAACTTTGTAAGTGATCAGAAAGCAATCGAGCTACATCAACAATTAAAAACAGAACCAAACTTCAACAACAAAAGAACGTTAGAATTTCCTCTTAGACACATAACCAACAAAAGAAGTCCACATTCCCAAATCACAATGAAAAAACACAAATAATATGAAAAAAAAAACAGGATAATATGTTCTCACCAACCCCCCCAAGACCTACAGAAGCATTCTAAAATGAATACGATCTCGAGGAACCCCAGAGCACAACACATTAAAGAACAATCATTAACACAGTCAAAGAACTCAGGGGTTTCAAGGAACACACATAAAAACAAAGAACTCAAAGGGGATAGAAATAAACTCCTGACTGGAGCTCCAAAAAGTACAAATGTACAAGTGAATGAAATGAGAACGAATTCAGGACATTAAATGTGAATTCATGAAAGAGAGACAGAAATGTTGAGGAAAACTCAAACTGAAATGAAGATTGAATTGCAAAAATCAATAAGCCAATTTGAAATGACAGAGAATGCCTCACCAGCAGAATGAATCCAGTGGCAAACAGAGTATCAAGAATGGATGACAAAGTAAAGAACTAGACTGCCCCAGCAGACTATGAAAAACAATTAAGAACACAGGAATGAAATACATAGGAAATGTGGGTCACAATGAAAAGACCAAATCTATGCATTATACACAGAAAGGAAAGAGAAGAATCAGGTCAATGGCAGTGACCAGATCTGCAAGAGGATTACAGAAGAAAACTTCCCTAAATTAAGGAAAGACATACCCATAAAAGATAAAAGAAGCACACAGAACACCCAATAGACAGGAACAGAAAAGAAACTCCCTCAGCATATATATCATAGTAAGAACACTCGGTGTACAGAACAAAGAGAGGTACTGATAGCAGCGAGAGAAAAACAAGCTACATATGAAGAAAAACCCATCAGAACTATAGCTGGCTTCTCAAAGAAAGAAATCCAAAAAGCCTAGAACAAAGTTTTCCAAGTTCTAAATGATCACAGATGCCAACCCAGAATACTTTACCCAGCAAAAGTGTCGATCATAGTCAAAGGAAGAAGAAAAATCTTCTATGATATAGACAGAAAAAATTCATGTCCACCTAACTAGCCCCATAGTGAATACTCATAGCAATGCAAAGGCTGAAGAAAGGAATGACCATTCCCCATAGGCTACAGAAAGAAACAAATGAAGGTATAATCACAGAAATATAAAATAGGGCTAAGAACACAAACAGAAAACAAAAAAATGACAGTTACTAGTACACATCTTTCAATAATAGCTTTAAATATTGTCGCGAGTGGAGTTATTAAGGCTTAGTTGAGCATCACCTCGTTATGCGAGGGAGGATAAATATTTCTAGAGCCAATGTCTTTCAATGCATTTATTTGGGGAATCATAAACAAATTTCACACATAACACAACGACAGATAAGAGTACCAGTCCTAGGGCCAATGCCCGAGTGACGTCGTCTCAGTCGGATGTGGTGACGGTAGTCTCAGCTCAGCCTGGTTGTCTGGCGGTCCAGGGTCGAGTCAGGTTCGGATGTTCGTGATGTGAAGTTCCTCTTTTTTCTCACGGTCCAGAGATGGGATCAATCAGAAGATGGGGCCGCACAGCTGACGGGAGTTCAGCTCATATATGCACCACCCAACTGATCTTCCTCTGGGTATTATAGTCCTTAGCATGGCTTGGCGAACATATGTTTATCAGTTGCTTACGCCATTTGGCTAATCACACGGTTACACTCAGGTTGCTAGGTTACATTCTAGGGCTACCAAGTGATGCTCTTATCTTTAATGTACACACTTTGGATTTGTTTACATACTTTTGCTAGAGTTATTTTTTGATTCTTAGTTTTTTAATTCTATTACATTCAATACAATTCTTAAATTCTTAATTCTCTATTCTAATACATTCAGTACAAATATAAATGGCCTCAACTATCCAGTCAAATGCCACAGGCAAGTTTAATAAATTAAGAAACAAAATACATCTTTCTGTTGTCTACAAGAAACTTTTCTTAATTTCAAGGATAGGCATCACATTAGGGTGAAAGAATAGAAAAAATATATTTCAAACAAGGGGCACTAAGAAATAAGCAGACATTGATATTCTAATAGTTTAAAAAACAGACTTCAAACTAAGATTAATCGGGAAGAATAAAGGTCACTTCATTCTGATAAAGAGAACAACTGACCAAGAAGACATTTAAGTTACGAACTCTGATGCACCCAATTTCATTAAAAGAGTACTTCTGAACTTCAAGACACAGATTAACCCCAATTCATTAATGGTGGGTGACTTTAATAACCTACTTTCTCCAATATACAGGTCATCTGGACAAAGAATAAATAAAGTAACAAGTGAATTAAATTATAATCATATATCAAACGAACCTAACAGACATCTACAGAATATACTACCAAAGCATCAAGAATACATATTCTACTCAGCTGCCCGTGGACATTTCTCTAAAATAGACCATGTACTGAAGCACAAAACAAACCTCAATAAATAAAAAAAAATTGAAATAACCCCATATACGCTATCAGACTAGAATGCAATAAAGCTTAAGATAACAGCAAAAGAAGCTCTAGTAACTACACGAACTAATAAAGATGAAACAACACATTAGTGAATGATAAATGGATCAAAGAAGAAATCAAGAAATAAATATAAGTATTCCTGGATCTAAATGTCAATGACAACACAACAAGACCTCTGTGGCACATTAAAAGTAGTCCTATGAGAGACGTTATAGCTCTAAATGTCTACATTTAAGAGAAAAAAAAAAAAAAAAAGCACAAATGAATGACTTACTGGTACAACTCAAGAGTCTGTGAAAGCAAGAATAAACCGAACTCTAATCCAATAGGCAAGAAAGAGTATTAAAAACCAGAGCATAAGTCAATGAAACACAAACAAAATCGTATAAAGAACTAACGAATGTCAGAGCTGGTAGTTTGAAAAAGTAAACAAGAAAAACAAACTCTAAGCCCAGCTGACCAAAAGAAAGAGCAAATCCAAATCAACAAAATCAGAAATGAAAGAGGAAACATCACAACAGACACCAAAAGATCCAGAACATTGTAAAGAAAAACAGTACTTGATCAAACTTTTTAAAAACACTGTGCTTGAAGCAGGGCCCGGTGGTGCTTGCCTTTAATCCCAGCACTTGGGAGGCAGAAGCAGGCTGATCTTTGTGAATTTGAGGCCAGCCTGGTCTACATAGTGAATTCCAGGACACCTGGGGCTACAGGGAGACTGTCTCAAAAAGACAAAAAAAAAAACAAAACTGTACTTGATTAAATTAGAAAATCTAAAAGAAATGGATGAATTTCTAAAGTTTAATTCAAGCACCAAAGTTCAAAAAAAAGAAGAGATCAACAACTTAAAGACTCCTGAGTGAAAAAAGAACAGGTCCAGGTGGATTCATAGTAAAATTTTACCAGACCTTCAAAGAAAAGCTACACCTAATACTGCTTTAATTATTCAAAAAGATAGAAACAAAGGAAAAACTCCCAAACTTCATCTGTGCATCCAGTATCACTAATACCAAAATACACAAATAAATCATATAAATGAACTTAAAGATAAAAGTCACATGATTATCTCAATAGAAGCAGAAAGTTCTTTGACAAAATCCAACAAGAATCCATGATAAAAGACTTAGAGGGAAATGGACTGGAGGGAAAATACCTCAACATAATTAAGATTATAAAGAACAAATCCACAGCCAACAACAATCTAAATGGAGAAAATCTGGAAGCATTCCCACTGAAATCAGGAATGAGACAAGGCTGTCCACCATCCCCACTCCTTTTCAATGTAGTGCTTGAAACTCTAACTAGAGCAATAAGACAAGAGAAGGAAATTAAAGGAATTCTAATTGGAAGAGAAGAGGTTAAATTGTCCCTACTTGCAGATGATATGGTAGTATACATAAGAGATCCCAAACATTAAATCTTATAGAAATGATCAACACTTTCAACAGGATATAAAATCAGTTTTTAAACCAACACCAGTCAATGAAAGAGATCATGGAACCACTCCCATTCATAAAAGCCTCAAAAACAAATATCTAGTAATAAACATAACCAAAAACATTAAAGATGTCTATAGTGAAAACTTAGTCTTTGAAGAAATAGATGGAGGAAGACACCAGGAGATGGAAGGACCTCCCATGCTCATGGATAGTAGAAGTTATATTGTAAAAATGACCATCCTACCAAAAGCAACTTTTAGATTCAATGCAATCCCAATCAATGTCCCCATGACAGTCTTCACAGATTGAAAAAACAAATCCTAAAACTCATATGGAATCACAAAAGATTCCAGATAACCAAAGCAATCCTGAGCAAAAAGAGTAATGCTGGAGGGGTTACCATACCAGATCTTAAACTATATTACAGATCTACAATCATAAATACAGCATAGTATTGGTGCAAAAACAGACATGTAGTTCAATGGAACAAAATAGAGGACCCAAAAATGAATGTGCTCAATTGCAGCCACCTAATATTTGACAAAAGTGCCAAGAAACACACTGGAGGTCAAGCAGCATTTTCAACAAATGATGCTGGCGAAACTGGATCTCCGCATGTAGAAAAAGAAAAATTAGATCCAAATCTATCACCCTGCACATAGTCAACTTCAAATGAATCAAACACTTCAACGTGACACCTGCAACACTGAAACTGTTAGAAGAAGGTGAGTGTATTGCTTGCATGTATATGAGTGCACTCGTGTCATGCAACGTCATGGAGGTCATAAGAGGGCTTCGGATTCTCCTGGAACTGGAGTTAAGGACGGTTCGTAGCCACCATGTGGGTGCTGGGAATCGAACCTGGGTCCTCTGCAAGAGAAGTCAGTAATCTTAACTGAGCCATCTCTGCATCTCCCAAATACACAAAATTTTAAGAGTGTTTTGCATGCTTTTCTCAGGATCATATGCAACTTTCTAAATGGATATGTGATAATTTCAAAGATGATTTTGCCTGAAATATATATGTGAAAATTTAAAATCTCCAGCATATAGACCTAAACATATATGTTATTACTTCAGAGACATTTTTTTCTGAATATATATGTGGAATTTTAAAAAATCTCAAGAATATACACTATTATTATAAGAAATTTAGTTTAAAGGTAGACTGACATTTCTCAATATTAACTAAAGACCTTTGGGTAGCAGAACTGCACTTAAAACATTATCTTTTCTTGTTTTAGCTCTCATTTCTTAAAGTACTTGACATGTGGCATTAAACTCTAATTTTTGTTTTGAGACAAGGTCTCCCTGTAGTCCCACCTGGTCCGGAAACACTATGCTGACAAGGTTCACAGAGTTCCTTCTTTCTCTGCCTCCCCAAATTCTGTAATTAAAGGTATGCGCCACCACACCCAGCTACACTTTAATATTTCAAAAGTTTTATCCCTTGCTTTCTGAGTGCCTTTCAAAACTCAGATTGTTAAAATGGTAATACACTGCATATCAGCATTGAAATAGCAAAGTAAGTTTGATCCAGGACTTATTCCAGTGTCACTGGTTTTACACACATCTCTCTCTCTCTCTCTCCCTCCCTCTCTCTCTCTGTCTCTCCCGTTTTCTC
>NW_008359442.1:7805622-7830695 GCF_000622305.1 Nannospalax galili | reverse complement strand
CTTTTTTATGTGTGTAGAGAAACACACTCTCTCTCTCTCTCTCTCTCTCTCTCTCTCTCTCTCTCTCTCTCTCTCTCTCTCTCTGTGTTTCTATACAGTTTTATCAGATGAAGAGAAACATGTGAGCACAACCAAAATCAACACACTGAACAACTGGCTCCATCACCATAGTGATATTCTCATTGCCTTCTCTAAACCACATTTTGGTTCTCTGTTTTCGACCATAATTGCTTTCAAGTCAGTCCTCACGCTCTATAAATTTGTCATTTTTAGAAAGTCACACAAATGGGGTCATATTTACATAACTTCTTGACATGAACATTTTCATTCAATATATTTCTCTCGAGTTCCATCTAGGTTATTTGTTCCCATTATTTTTGAATATCAATCACATCTTAACTTAGAGTATAACTTTTTAAACAAATTACAATTTGTTTTCAAATATATAGCACTCCAAAAATGAAAACAACTAAAATGTAGTATCTAAAACACAGTGAAATAATTCTTTACATACTGTAAAAAGATATTTGGAAAGAGCATATTTCTGTAACATTTGAGAATGTTATCTAAAAGAGTAGGCCCTGAGTTATGAAAATGTAACACATGCTATGCAGTACTTCAATTTGCAGCAGGAAAAATTGTGCCTATATCTCAGAAAGTCTTATAAATATTTCATTCTTCATTTCAGGGTTCAATTTATTTACATGTTAGACTAGCTTAGGTATTCAATATAATAAGGAATATTATAGACAATAGTTAACTTTCCATAGTTGATTATTTATAATATCATTTTCTTTGAAGCATGAAATGTTACAGACTGCAAAGTAACTTTGCTGTGATTATATTTTCTTGGAGACACATCTTCAAAATAATTTGATTAAACAAATTAGTGAGCATCCATTCAATCAAATATCATGTAGCAATTTAGAGGGATAGTAAAAATGCACAATTTAATGACATAAGAATATATTCCACAGCTATTTAGTAGTTGACATGGAAGGTTACAAAAGAGTTTGCATAATACAATCCTGCTTTTGTAAAATGACACATATATAATCATGCGGGCATAAAATCTGGAAGATTATATACTTATTGTGTATTAAAAACTCATGCTTAAAAGGGAGATTCTGAGCTATTACTCACTGTATTTCCTTAAGCCCGGTCTGATTTGTAAGATTCCTGTTGTTATGGAAGAATGGCATTTCTTTTTTACATCAGGGTCAGTATTCCTATACAATAATATTCTTCTCTTTTTCTATTCAGTTGTACTTAATTTAATTAGCTAACATGTTGACTTTATTCATTTTCATAAAAATAATTCAACTTTGAAACTTTCCACAGCCACATTACCACAAACAGCAGTAGATAAGTACATTAAGCACATTGCTTCAAGTTCAAAACTACAATAATGAAGGGTTTCAACAACTTAGTTTCTGTAATCAGTCCAGCATTTTTGAAAGCAAGCATATTACGAACACACCAGTACTGTTTGAGTAACATTGTATAACTTCTTCCTTTACATTTAACAAAGCCACTGTGCGCTTCCTCATTACTTGCTTTTTTCTGGCTTCTTATTTCACCATAACTTTTAGGAATATTCATAACCTATTTCATATTGCTAAGTAAAATAATGTTTATCTTTGGGTAAAATGCTGGGTAGGCTTAGCATCTTTTCCCTGTCCAGTATCTGCTAGAAACATACAAGGACCGATAAATCAGTGTACCTGCTGTTGCTGCCCTAAGTAAAGCTTACCGTTTATGATGCCACTAATGTTTAATTTTCTTTTGAATTAAAACTTAACTTTCACCAAGTTTTGTGTTAAAAGGTATTTTTAACAGGATCTTGCTACATAGTCCAGGCTGGCTCTAGACTCAAGATCTCCTTGATTCAAACTCAGAGTTTGGGGTGCTGGGATTGTAGGCATATGCAATCATGCCTGGTTATGGTTGCTTTAATCCTTTGTCTTAATAACAACATTGAGTTATGTAATTTGCTCACCAATTAACCTAGCCTACTATAGCTTACACAATCAGCAGAAAGGAAAACTACGACTTACACTTGGGTGGTCTGTCTCTGTCTTTGGGTGGTCTGGCCCTGCTCTTGGGTGGTCTGGCCCTGCTCTTGGGTGGTCTGGCCCTGCTCTTGGGTGGTCTGGCTCTGCCCTTGGGTGGTCTGGCTCTGCATTTGGGTGGTCTGGCTCTGACATTAGAATGGTAGAATGATTACTACAGATTTAGACAAACATGAATTTTTAAAATAGAGACAATTTATTAAGAAAGAGAAATCATTCCCAAGAATAGGAGTGGGCTAGTGAGCTGATGGAAAAGTCCCAAAAGCCAGAATATGAACTTCTTTAGGAGTAATATTCAACCTAAACTATGTCCCAGTGTTTCCTGAACTTGCAAACGTTCATTTCTACACTGATCCACAGATTATCTCAAGAGCTGCAGGACTCCACTAGTTTCCTCGAAGCAAATACAAAGCTTCAGCCACCTGTGCAGCACTCGGATTCCTTCAAACGCCACTGCATTAGGAACGCCTCTAGAGGCTAATGCAGGCCAGTCAGAGACAGAAACCCGCGATGCCCA
This sequence comes from Nannospalax galili, assembly GCF_000622305.1. Classification (NCBI taxonomy): domain Eukaryota; kingdom Metazoa; phylum Chordata; class Mammalia; order Rodentia; family Spalacidae; genus Nannospalax; species Nannospalax galili. The sequence goes on along the minus strand of NW_008359442.1, from coordinate 7,828,106 downwards.
GGAGCTCATGCCAAAGCTCATCTACCCATAACTGTGACTTACATTAAAGTTTCCAGAATTTCCTTTGCCTTCTTTACGTCTATAATTTCCCTTCAAAATAATACTTGTGACCATAATTTATATATGGACACCTCTTTAAAGATATGTCATCTCTTTTTGAAGAGAATGTGTGGGTATCAGAGGAACTGGATGTTGGTCTCTTTGCTGCTCTGCAACACTGGATAATTTATTTAATCCTTCTGGGTTTCGTTTAAGTCATTTGAAAATTTACTGCTATTGCATACATGCAATGGAATTTTTAAATATATTTTAAAAGTCAAGATTAATTAGAGCTTCATTTAATGATGGCCATCCAAAGTAATACCCATGAACTGGCCCAGCTCAGAAAGGTTCAAATAATCTCCGGTTTGCTTCTCTTTTCATTAAGAACAATGGATAACTTTAAATGTTTTCACACTTACTGAAAACAACATTAATTGACAAAGTGAAAGCTATGCAACTTCACTCTACAATCAATCTGAAGCTATCTTGGGAGAACAAAGGTGTTAACTAATTAATCTGCATATGAGTGATTTCCACAACACCATTTTCTGTGCCCACTGAATGATACTGGATGATCTGTAGATAACTTTTGTACTTGAACAGGTAAGCTCTTAAAAATACACATTTAAATTTGGCCAGGAGACAATTAAAATCATTCATATTCTGTACCCTATGTATATGTCCCTATGGATGTATGTGTCCTGTATATATGCAGAAGGTATAAAGCAGACTCCTTTGAGAGGCTTCATGAGTCAGACTTCAGGGACCAATGATCAATTTCTCGCAGAATCCGGCTTACATAATTGTATGTGATCAGTTGCTCCCTTTTCTCTGTTGTTTCATGCGTGGTATTTGTTTGCAGTACAACAAACTGCAGGGGCCCGAGAGATCACTGGTTAAGACTGCTTGATGAACATGAGTTCGGTTTTCACCATGCACACTAGGTGGCTCACAAACACCTGCAACTTCAGTTCCAACAAATCTGAACCTCTTTTCTGGCCTCTGCAGGCACCTGCACACACATGGCACATGTTTACACAGGCACACACACATACACATAAATTAAAAATCAATACTCACAAAATGAAAAACTGCAGTGTATAATTAGAAAGTTTCCATTTTGTTTAGAATTTCAACATCTATTGTTGTTTTATAGGCCAATGGGTTATTTACTGTGAATCTTTAAAACACCATTTTTGACCAATCAATAGATGTGCTCTGTTTAAACAATGAGAAGTAAAAGTCTATTTAAAATATCTACCTTTCTTTACACCAGATGGGAAAAGTCTCACGAAGACAGTTTCTTTCACTGGCATTACCTTTGATTCTCAATCCTCTGTAGTCCTCAGCCAGGCATTTCAAACACTGTTCTTATCTTGTACCAATGAAAAACCTGGCCATGACTGTGCCTGGTCAACTGTGTTTAAAAGAAAGACGTAACTAACATCTGCGCGTGAACCTTTACAGAGCCAATGTAGCACAACTATTGGAAAATCTAACAATACAAACCATTAAAAAATATTGTCATTGTATCCATTCTGATTCTAGGGTGAGAAAAAAGCAGTTTGAGGCTAGAATGAGTGATACTTTTAGGGGCCAGTGATATGGCTCAGTGGGTAAAGGTGCTTGCTGCCAAGCATGACGACCTGAGTTTGTTTCTCCAGGACCAACAAGATGGAAGGAGAGAACCAATGCCCACAAGTTGTACTCTGACCTCCATACACACACCATGACATGTGGGTGCTCACACATACACATGTACAGCACAAATAAATAAATGTAATAAACATTTTAAAGTGAAACTGTCACTGTTTGGAGTTAATGCCTCAAAACTTTTCCTACCAATCTTTGAGTCACCCCCTGAATTCACTCAAGTGGTTCAAAGCTTGAAAGTCAGAGATGCTCTTTTTTTTTTTTTTTTTTTTTTAAAACGGGGGGGGACTCTTTTTTTTTTTTTTTTTTTCTTTTAAACAGGGGAGAGCACAAACACGGTGCCCCACTGCCACAAATTATGCAGTGTTGAGTTTTCCGTATTTGGGGAAATCACTGGGGTCAACACACCCAGAGTGTAATGGTTGAGAGGAGGCTCTTGTTTCATAATGCAGGAAAACTGTTACTTAGAATTCCAGATAAACTTCTCAACTACTATGAAAAGTAATATGACAGGAACAGATGCTTATATCTTGCCACCAACTTTTAATCTTTGCCATCTGATGTGTTAATAAAATTTTGCTCATACATATCAAATGTCTTTTCTACAGTTTCTCTCTACCATGAACCATTATCACTAGGAAAGAATACGAATACACTTAATACCAGTGTGGCTGACAAGGAACGGAAATGGGAGGATGCAGAGCGCGACAAAATAGCTACAAATGTATACACATATTTCATCTGTACAAAGTATTTCTGTATTCCTCTAAATGATAAAAGATGTTTAATATTTTGTCTATTTTTAAATGTTTTACCGAGTGTTAGAGTTTCTGAGAACATCTTCTCTCAGATAGTTTTAGTGTGCTTGATGTATTTGATTTCGATGAAAGGATTCTTCAGTGAAGTACCCATTTTGTCCTCTGAGAAGAGAAACAGTGTAAGTCCTTCTCTATGCTCTTTTGTATCCCAGGAAAGGATTCAAATCTGTTTTTCTCTGGACTGGGAACCTGAGGGCCTAAGACTTATTCTTTCCTGTGCTTTAAGACATCAATTTTTGACACTTAAATGGTTTATAAAAATTATTCTTAATTCATTGTTTATCAGAGTGTGGTATTGAACTCAGGGCTTTACACATGCTAGAGAAGCACTCTACCACTGAGCTACATTCTTGGCCTTTACTAATACATTCAAAAATTTTTTTTATTATTTTTTTTTATGTGTGTGTGTTTGGCCTGCATGTATGTAATTGCACCTGTGTTATGCAATACCTGCAGAGGCCAGAAGAGGGCATCAGATTAACTAGAACTTGAATTATGGAGGATTGTTAGCTGCCATGCTCTTAACTGCTGAGTCATCTCTTCAGCCCACTAATACATTTTTAATTGACACAGGTGGAGTACATTGTGACATTTAAATTTGTGTAAACAATGTATGACATTCAGCATTCCTCTGTACTAGGAACAGTCAAAATTTTCTCTAATAGCTATTTTAGCATATTGGGTTAATCACTGTCAAAGTAATTAACTTTTTCTGTCATAGAACTTTAGAACCTCTTCCCTCTACCCAACTATACCCCCTACTATTAACCACTCTCTTTCCATGTTCATTTTTCTTTTTTAGGATTTAGCTTTCCATTCCAAACTTAAGAAATTTGGGTTAGTCTCTAAAGAAGCTTCCAGAACAAAAGTTGATGAAGCAGAATCAACCTTTGATTCAATTAAAACATAATGTTACTTTTTGATGTCTATTTTAAATGATGATAGTAATGCAAATTTCTCCCTCTAACACTATTACCATTTCTGAAGTTCTATCTTTCAAAGTATCACTCTTTAATTAATTTAAATCTCATATTTTCAATCTTCATGACTCCTTTTGCAGCTGATTTCACTGACAAGTTGGATCCTACTCATATAAGCCCTGCTTGTCCCTTGCACATTTCATCCAGGACACATGAACTGGGTGATTTCTCTATTCCAAGCACAATTCTCTCCTGAGAGTTTCATCAATAAATAAAGAGACATGCTGCTATCACAGCTGCCTGATACTAAACAAACCCTTCATTAGCTTGAGGACTACAACATAAGAAAATGAAGACCCTTTAAAAGCCTTGTTGAAAGTCTACTTATGAAGCTACACTTTGCATCTCAGCATTCTAAATTTAAGGATTTAGAATTCAATTGCATTTGAAAAAAACCGAGTTTCATCAAAGGAACGAACACAGACTCATGCCTCCTCTGATGCTCCTATCTGTTGTGTAGCTCCTATCTACAATATCTATCTTGTATCTATATCCAAGATATGTATCTACATCTTCTACCTTGCATCTATATACACTGTGTAGCAAATAACAAGAAAAAACTACAAACAATAACTTCCACATATATTTACAACTATCCAGTAGTATCCATTTGATTACAAAACCAAACCAATTGTTAGTTTGTGTACTCATGTGTGTGTATGTGTGTGTGTGTGTCTGTGTCTATGTGTGTTTGTGTGTGTGTTATTGTGTGTCTGTGTGTGTTACTGGAGATAGACTGTCATCTCACAGTTTTTATCAAGCTGCATTAAAAGATTCAAAGCAATGCCCATCCTATGGACCTTCAATGCATGCGTCGGTCATATTTATACTCTACCTGTGTCACTCCCCATCTGCATCCTTCAGACGCTTTGAAATCTGGCCTTCAGAGCACCTGTGGGTGGCTACGATCACCAAACAGGGATCTTAATGCCATAGCTTCAGGCTTGGGGGTTATTTGTAAAAGTTTAAAAGAATGAAGAGTCTTGAGTTGGCATATTCACTCATAAAAGTCTTAGATTGTAAGAAAGCAGACCACTGAAATAGTGTAATCTAGTGCAATAGATCTTGTCCAGGATGGCTGAGCTATTCAGAAGCACATATAAGAAATGAAAAGTGCTCAAATACATCACCCCAGCAATTCCCCCCATATCACACATCTTCTAAATGCCTCTTTGCTATTTTCCCATGACGACTTAAATCTTCTAATTTTCCCCCAGCCTCTCGAGGTCCATGATACAGTGGGAAAATATATGTCTTCAAAAACACCTATGGCTCCTAAAATAAACTCATTTGTTTTTGTTTTTATTTAATATTTGAGAATTTCATCGATATATTTTTATCATCTTTAGACTCTCTCTTTTATCTGTACCCCTCTTATAACGCCCCTACTGGATTGCATATATTCTGTCGAATAGATTAATGCTTATTGAATCAAGTTTGTGTTCCTAAATTTCCTTCAGTATCCATCCATCCACTGAAGCCTGGTTAACCTATCTAGCATCACATCCTTAAAAAAAAAAAACAAACAGATTCTTCCTCTCACAGCAGTTATCAGTTGGCAGGAGTTCCTCTGCTAAAGTTGGAACTTCTTACCCACTTCCTCACTTTTAAATTGCATATGCATAATTTTTAAACAGGTATATAGCTGAGGATAACCTTGAATCTCTGACCTCCTGATTCCCCTGGCTCTACATTCTGAGTGCTGGTACTTCAGCTGAGTGCCATCATGCTGGTTTATGCAGTGTTTGAGATCAAACACTCTACTAACTGGCTGCATCCTGAGCCCCCAGTTTCGTTTTTTACATTGCTTCAAATAGAACTATGACTTTGGCAGTTGAAGCTACCTGGGAATCAGCCCTTTACTTTTTTGGATGTCATTAAGGAACAGTGATTTAAAATTTCTCTTAGGTCACCCTAGTTTAGCCTTTAGCATAATAATGCTATACTATTTGCTTTGTGTGATATCCCTGCAATCAAAGTTTGCCTAGTTCAATGTGTTTTTGAAATTCATTCTAAAGAACTTTCTTAGACAAGTAATTGATTGTCAGTATTTATATTGAGTTTTGGAAGAAAGAAACACCTCCACAGAAGAAAGACCTGTCTTTGTCCCAGAGCCATTGGGAGCACAGCATGCTCACATTCCCTCATGAATGTACAGGAGGGTCACAGCTGGCTGCAGTAGAATAAGACAAAACCAAGAAGAGCCAGGGCTGCAAGCCCAACTGTGTGGAACAGTCTTTCCTTTGGGTGCTTCTCTGGAAATGGTTACAGAGCTTCCAATGAGACAGGGTCTCCCTATAGCCCCAGCTGTCCTGGAACTCACTATGTAGACCAGGCTGGCCTCAAACTCACAAAGATCTGCCTGCCTCTGCCTCCCAAGTGCTGGGAAAACTCTATTTCACATTACTTGAGTGAAATAAAATCAAATTCCTCTAATTAAACTATGTTTGGAGAGATTAAAATGCAAAGGTTCCAAATTTTATTATATATAAAATTTTAATCCAAAGATGTCTACAAAGATTTTTTTTTGTAAAACTAGCACTTCAGAAGTCATATTTTGAAATTACAGGGGCTTCGCTTGCATGACTTCTTGGAGAAAATATTCTTTATATAATCCTTTTTCCAAAAGTAATTTGGATATTAAAGTATTGTGGTTCACATAGAGAATAACACAAAACCAAGGAAGTGGACATGCACATAAGTCATATCTCTCTTCTCTCTCTTTCACCTCTCTGTCTCTGTTTCTCTCTATCTCTCTGCCTCTCATTCTCTCTCTGTCTCTGTCTCTCTGTCTCCCTGTCTCTCTGTCTCTTTCTCTCTCTCACCCTGACACACACACACACACACACACACACACACACACATGCACACACACTCCAGACATCAACAAGTGAATAATGAGTAAATGAGTGTCTTTATTTAAATATCTTGGTTCAAGCCAAACTCTTAATGTAATTTTAATGAAGGATTTTTCCATGAATTCTTTCCAAGAGAGGCAAGAGAGCATGCAATCACAGTTTTATAATGTATGATACCACTGTCAGCTCAGGAGTCAGCGCATTAACTGAATGAAAGATACAAACTGGTCTGCTCCTCTTTTCCTAAAAGAGAGACTCCTTTCTTCTTAAGGGACTATATTAAATGCAATTTGTTCTGTTTATCCAGACAATCTCATAAAACAAAAGTGGAAAATTCACCCTAGAAAATCAGACATTAGAATTATGTAATTTGATTATTGTTTCTGGACAAATTTTTCGGTCACACCTGCAGCTTACTATTATGATTCACAGTGTCTGCAGCTGGGAAGCAATGCAGGCAGACTCCATTAGAGGTGGTGACTACATGATGGACACAATCCATTTATTTTTCATTTTTATTACTCTCTAGCTTATGAATGAAAATCTAGTCATTACCTATTGTTATCAATATTTTGCTTTAGCAGTGGAAGTACACATCAATAAACAACGCTAACTGGAAACTTCTTGCAGTCCTTAGCAGTCCATAAATGTATTTTGTAGTAATTGTTGCCTGTTAAGTCTTATTTCTGGGTCTCCAGTTATTCTTGTTCTCTTAACTCTGATACCTGTTTGTAAACTTAGCATCACTTTAACTATTTTATCTTCTATTGATGGTTCTAATGGATCCGCCTCATTCGTTTTTCTACTATGAAATATAATCTATGCTATAAACATTCTTTCAGAGATGAAAGAATGTTTAGTCTAACTAAAGCAGTGAGGAGAATACATTAATTGTGCATCAGAATTTTTTCTTTTAAACATAAAGTAATCCAGGTTTTCATAGAATTGTGACAAGACTACATATAGCTATATGTGAGTCAAAGAATGTAGGGGGAGCAGGTGAGTGGCTGTCATTGGCACAACCCTTCTAAAAATCTTATAGCATTTTTTCCTTCCACTAGCTAACACTAATGTCAAAAACATTCAATATATCAAAAGTTTTGTAGCAATTCGGAACACTATCATTTAGTTTCCTCTAAACCATTTCTACAAGAAGTAAATATAATCCAGACACCATGCACAAAATGGAATTGTATTGCTGAACTATGGTTTTCAAAAATAAGAGCCACTTTAGAACACTAAATCTACAATCATTCTTAAGAACTTCTGGAAGACCATGAAATTTGTATTTGGTTAGCAATGCCTTCTTCCTCTTCTTTACTGTTCTCTTTCTTTGAATTTTTAATCATGTAAGTCCATACAAAAGAAGAATAAATTGTGTAACAAATGATGATATACAGCATGCATATTTTGAATCTTCGCATCCCTGGTCCATCTTTTACTGGGCTGTCTTTGGTTTCAGTCTTTTTCCTAAATGCCTATAGAGTAATTCTAAGTTCAATGTTGCATAACCTCTCAAGTGTTGTTTTCAAGATGTATTATACTACATAAAATCAGTAAATAATTACAGTTTGACTCCTGCTTTGTCCAGGGTATTGTGCTAAATGTTATACAAAGAGATAAAATACTTGTTCACTGACATAAAGAAACTAGGATGTATTAAAAATGTAATCACATAGTAGTATGTTGATTCTTGACCTTGACTACACCACAAAATGACATGTAGAACTGCAAAGAACATTGACGCCAAGACCCAACCTTAATCCATTAAACTAGAACCTAACATGGTCAACAATGTCCAAAATATGAATGACGGGAGAATAGTACTATAGGGATTCAGAGGAAGATGCACTTCATGTAAATATTACATTAAGTACCACTGAAGGGCAGGTATTTTGAATGCTTTAAATTCATGCATCACTCCAGACAATAATACATTATTACTGTTCTGAAATTAATCATTGAGGACTTTCTCCTCGCACGTTATACCTCTGAGTTCACAGAAGTCTTCCATGCCTAATTAAAAAGAAAGTGTGTCAGTCATCTATTGCTATGAAGCAAACCACTAAAAATCAAGTGGTTTAAACAGCAGTACATGTGAGCTGGAGAGATAGTTGGCTTTTTTGGTAAAACGTTTGCATGGCAAGAACAAGGACCTGAGTTTAATCCCTTAAATCCACATTAAAAAAGCCAGGTGGGGTGGGATGCTCGCAATCTCAGCACTAGGGAGGTAGAAACAGGTGGCTCTCGGGGGCTAAAAAGCCTGGTCTACCTACTGAGTTCCAGGCTAGTAAGAAACACAGGCTCAACAAAAGGCAAGATGGATGGTATCTGAGGAATGATACCTCCGGTTGACCTCCGGCCTCCACACATATGCACACATGTGCACCCCCACACAATGAGCTCATACAGCACACAAGTACATGCACACAAACACACACACACACACACACAATACATGTGCATATTCCTCATAGTCCTAGAGAACACTGATTCAGCATTGCTTAACTGGACCTGAACAGGATGTCCTGAGATTACAGTCAAGATTTTAGCTGTGTCTGTTGTAAGCTGAAGGCTTGAATGGGGATGAGAGATTGGCTTACAGTCAGCTCACTCACAGGGCATCACCTGCTCAGTCCGCTGGTTTTGTCCATCCCCTTTCTCCAGTTGTATTTATGTTTTCCTTTTAAAATTCTTATATGACATCCCTCAACTTGCAATTTCTAAGAACCAGCAAGTTTCTTCATTTATTATTTATTCATCTGATATGTATTCACTGACTATATTCTCTGGGAAAAATGTTATGCTTTCTGTTATTCAGGCTTGAAGACATAACCCATTAAAGAAGCAAACGCATATGCTTGTACCAAACCATGAAACCCACTCTGATACAACAGACAACACGTACAAAGGGCTACAGTGCAGGACACGTGAGTGTCGCAAATGAATGTTTTAAGGACAAATTAAAAAGTAGGTTGGCAGTGGGGCGTGGTAGCACACACCTTTAATCCCAGCACTTCGGGAGGCAGAGGCAGGCAGATCTCTGTGAGTTCAAGGCCAGCTTGGTTTACTTAGTGAGTTCCAGGACAGCTGGGGCTACAGGGAGACCCTGTCTCAAAAAGACCAAAAAAAATAAAAAAAATAAAAAGTAAGTTGCCATTGACCTTAAGCAGAATGATAATTCTTATTTTTGAAAGGGTAACTAGACGCTGTTGGACTTTGGACTCATTTCTGGTGCCTTTGTTATTTTGTTTCATGTCAAATTAAATAACTAATGTTCCCAGATAGCATTATAAAAAGGGAAATTGATAGATGAATATTATAGTTCTTAATATAGTTAAAATATGTATAATATGTGGATATCAGTATGGATTAGGGGATTAAGGGAGCTCAAAACCTCAACAGTAAAACCAATTGCATCATCTTGCAAAGGCAGAGGAAAAAAATGTGCTCAAAATTCAGAAAGCATGAAATTCAACTGAAACTGATTATCACATTTGTTTTGTTTGATTTATGATTTTCAAAAAAAAATTCTGCATTACTCAACAGATCGAGATGCTTTGGAAAAAGTAAACAGTGAAAGGAATATTGGTCAGAAGCTTAAAAATGACACAGCAATGGGCAAAGGAATGAAAGGTCCCAGAGGGCAACCTAGAAAATGGTAAGAAGGATCCTGAAGGCCTGGAAGGTATGATGGATAGCAAAACTCTTCAGGGCCTGAAGAACAAGGTCACAGTGCAAGGGAGAGCTAACAAACCCATTGTCGGGCCTTGTGACAACTGAATTAAAGTCATAATTGAGTTCTTGGGGTCAAAGATGGAAAACTTGGTATCTTTAGACTGAAGCCAGAGAAGAGTGAATAGCCATTTTCCTAAAGTTTTACAAAGGTAACAACAGCAAGTTAAATTGGTCTAACTTTTTCTTTACAATGTAGCATAGAAAATACAGGCTCTTAAAACCAACAATCACACCAGGTCTACAGTGTATGACAGGTCTCCTAGTTCTGGAATGTGCTTTCACTCAGGACTGAGCTTTGGGTTTTATATCAGGGACCACGTTGGAAGAGCTCAAGTGCTTTTATTCAGACATCATTTCCACATTCTAGCATAGGTCAGTATCAGATTTCATTATTAATCAACATTTCCTCTTCCTGCACTTCGGGAGCTGACTCTTACTGAGTATCCTTTGACGCAGATGCAGTCATACTTACAATTCCACCAGACACAAAGGGCATCATCATGTTGTTCAGATCCAGTTTCTTAGCATGAAAAGATTAATTGTATGTTTCAATATTTTAATAGAAGAAGAGACATGTGCCTTGTTTGTGTTAAATTATGCATCGCATGACATTAAAAGAAACAGCTACAGAGGTCGATAGTTCTCTTTACCATCGTCATCCTCTGTTTGTTCTCTTTTGTTTTTGCCTCAGAGATAACATCTTTTCAATAGCCACATCCTGTGAAATTAGGCTTTTTTAAATTTTAGCAGCATTGATTAGGTCCGTCTTCCTGAATAACTCTGAATTCCACAGAACCTGAGAAAAATGTGAAGCCAATACTCTGTGAAATATCTCACAAAGTACATTTTTACACAACCTTCAAACTTCTTGTTACGGGTTTTACAGCTTTCAATCCAAAGATCACTGGAGTAATCCTAACACAGCACATAAGAAATCTGTTCAATAGCCTTCAGTGCTCAGCCTTTACTTCTATGTGAACAAGAACTACAAGAACTTAAAATGCTGATGCTATAAAGCTAATTTTAAAAAGCAGCACTCAAAATTTGAGAGTGGTACCGTATAATCACATGTGAAAACAATGGAAGGAAAGACAAAGTGATGATCCTTCTCCTTTATTTTCAAATTCTTCCAGTAAAATATACTCATTCAAAAATTAAAATTGTGCTTATGCAAGATGTATAAGAAAAGGCTACTAAAGGCTTTTAACTCAAGTATAGCATTGGGTAAGTTTAGACTTTCCAAGTTGTTAACTTCCATGAGCTCAGGCAAAGGAAACCAGTGACAAAAGTGCTGTGTCTGTGTACAGTGGGAGCATCAACCTTTAGAGGGTGTCTGAAAATGACAAGTGTTAAGTGGATTGGTATTTTAGTGTGTGTATGTATATAAACTTGTCTGGATATGAGGTGTCATTTAGTTGAGTTCTTATCTTTGGCCCACTCGTGCATATCAATGTGTATGACTTCATATATGTGAATAAATCCTGGCATTTGGATTATTTTTGGCCAACAAGTAAGTGTGAGATTAGACACACTTGAGCCAAAAATGCAAAAATGGCAAGCCAGTTACATAAATGTAGTCTGTCAATCAACAATAAAGCCTGGATTAGTTATCATAAAACCAGTGCTAGTTCTAGTTACTCTATTATCACTTCTGATACTACCGCTATGAAAACTCATCTCCATAGAACACATCATGACATAAAATTTAGAAAGTTTTATATGAGCTGCCCCACATCTACTAAACAATAATTGTATATATGAGTTTAGTTTTACTATCAATGCTGTAGAAAGACCAGTACAGTGATGCTTAGAAAGGGTAAGTATCTCCGTAGCATCACACACTTATACATGGCAGAGCAGTCGTGAGAAACAAGACAAAGGAGTTCTGTGATCAGGTAGTTGAACTCGATAGACAGATTGTCACTAAGATAGCATTTGACCTTGAGGAGAGATGAGAAACTTTGCATCTGTTGAGAATAATCCTCTAGGATCTGAAATAAAATGTGTGTGAAAGTGCGATGAAAATGGAAAGTAAAGGACTGTGTGCAGAAGTGCTATTAAACATTTCCCTTTCTTATAAGACCAGCAGATCTATTGTATCAGTCTCAGAAAAAAAATACTAATGATAAAATGGGGAACTACAAATAGTTATGACTCTGATCGTTTTAAGGTTTCTAAAATAAGTTTACGTATTTTTAGTTCATTTAAATTCTTTCAAAAACTGAAAGAACCACCAACACATAAGGTGTGGAATATATTGTAAAATTCCAAAGTATGTGAAAAACAATATATACATAAACAAGAAAACCAAACTTCAACTAGCTAGCTACTGTCCACACGGAAACATACATAATGAATGTTCGTATTAATTTTGTTCATAATAACTCAAAATGGTAACACCCCAAATGTGCATGAAGTGGTGAATGGACAAATAATTATACATCTGTACAATGGACTATCATGTAGCCTCTAGATACATACTGAAACAATAATGAATCTAGAGAACATTATACAAGAAAAAAAGTTAAATACAAAGGCTATTACTGTTTGACTGCGTTGAAAAATATTGCCTAGAAGGACTGCCAGGTTGATTGTTGAATGAAGGAGAAAGAGTTCTTTTTAGGAACTACAAAAATGTTCCGAGTGTGAATATAGTGATCAATGAACTACGAATATACTCTTGTTTTCTACTAAAATTGTATTGTTATATTAAATTGTATTATTAGAAAGAGTGAATTATATGTGAATAAATTCTTTAGAAACAGCTTATAACTATTAAAAGAACTTCTAGAAAAACTTTCTTGCTTACAAATTTTTTCTAGCAATAAATATATGTGTGAATTCAAACGACAGATACAAAAATGCATACAAGCTTTTTTTTCCTATCTAGACCTGTAGAAAAAACAGTTGTAGCAAAGGTTCTTGCATTAAAAGTCTTCATTAGAGGGGCAAACCAATTTCAAATTACCCAGTTCTTGGCATTTCACTTTTTCTCATGTGAGCATATGTCAGGGGATAATAAGTTCTCAGAGGACATTTTATCTTTCTAGTCAGTTGAAATTTCCGGACTTAATTTCAATCCATTCATTCTTGTTATTTCCCTCTGGATAGCCTGATTCCACTCTGCCCTTGGTGACCATCCCTGTACTTGAAGCTGAGCATCAGCATGCCCCATCCTCTGGGAACATCACATCTCACACCAGCGTGGACAGAGTTACCTGAGGGTCCTAAGAAGCTGACACTTTGGGTTCTCATACTCATAATTTGAAGTAAAGTCTGGGAGGCTTTCTTTGTTTAGTCTTGTTCTTATTTTCAACATTTAAAAAGTTGCCACTTGCTTAAATGCTATGGCAAATTAATGTACATCTATAACATATATAATATATGGACAGACTACATATGTATATTAAATGTATAATATTTTTCAGAATCCAACAAACCTTGTATAAATATACATAAATCTGGATGCTGTTCATTTTAGGGCTTTGTGGAAATATTGAAATCTGTATGCTTATGGATACTGGGTTAAACATAGCTGCTCTCCTAGCACTTTTTTTCTAAGGAAAATGCATAGAATAAATTCAGAAAAGTATTTAGATGTGAAAATTTACCAGGAACTTACTGATAGAAAGTAAACAAGATGAATCAATATGTTGGGAGCTATATGACTGTGTTCAGCAAAACTATCACATTAAGAACCTACCTCAGGTTAGAACAGATATATGAATCTATTAAGAGTATATACAGAAAGGTCACTAAATTGTTGTTGAAATACTTTTCCTATTTATATGCCTAACCACAAAATGAATTTATACGAACAATACTGTTCCAACTTACTTTTGAATAATCCCTTGTGGGAACGATGAAAATATCTGATATTTACAGATGTGGTATATTCTGCCACAATAACATAATGCCTATTATTTTCTTTAATCATGTTGAAAATGTCTGGCATTATTAATCTACATTTTCCTACAAGGAAAACTAAAGACTGTAGGTATTGAATAAATAACCTGTTTGAGCTCTCCTAGCTGGTTATGAAACAGAACTGGAGGCAAATGAAGTAGATGGACTTCAAAGGTTAACTCTACTCCTTCACACAGACTGGCTAGCTCCACAAAAACATTCTGATTATTGAAAAATGTAAACTCCAGAAACGAACAACCAGCTTTGGTTCATCTCGTAACTTCCCAGTTATGATTAATATATAGTATTGTGTCAGCCATAATAATGAAGCTCCCCTAACAATAAAGAACCCATAAGAGTCACATACATCCTCATCTTACCAAACACGGTGTGTAAAGCTTGCTCTGTTACTGCTACTTCTCTGACAGCATATTGATTGACTGAATAGGCATCACAATAAGGAAATGCAATTCCTGACCTATCACTAAACAGCCCTTTACAACCTTTACAAACCCTTTTCACAGAGACAATTTCAGTCTTCGAGAAGAGGATAATAGTACTTATTTACCCACATGGCATTCAGTTAAAGAGCCAGGTACCCAGGTCCCTCATCATCTTGCTGTTGTGATAGTACTTGAGTCTGTGGTCTTAGGACCATCACCCTGGAAGAACCGTGCTCCCACCTCCTCTCAGAAGCTCACAGGAAATATGAATCCCGAATACATATTGTCCCCTCACTTTGGGATCTGAGCTACATTCGAGGATGACAAAACACTGATCCTACGCTCAATTACATTCAACCATAACACGTTTTTAAAATTTTTTCAAGTTTTCACCCACATTCTTTAAAATTGAAGCTAACTCTCAAAATAGGTTAACATTCTTGTGTTAACATATTTGGTGTAGAAACATTTGGGTTTTGTTGTAAGTTTAAAGAAGTTATAAAAGGTGAATAGATTTCAGCCACTAAACACATTTAACATGAAGCCTAAACACATATAATTTCTACTTGAAAATTTGCACCAAATTTGACTGATTATAACACATCGTTTATTTCTTCATCCCAAAGTGTTCCGGCTTAAGTTACAAGAAAAAATGTGAGAATACATACCCACCATTCAAATGGAACAAGATTATAAGATGATAAAATACTCTAACCTCTGAAAGGATGAACATTTTATTTCTGTAGCCTTGAACACTGGAGTACTCCCATCTTTTTGACATGGCTACAGTTGTCACAAAAAGCTAGCAAAGTAAATTAAATGCTTCTCAGGTTGAGAGGGGAAGTTAGCTTGGGCCTCCCATGAGCATGATGGATTGTCTATCTCAACAGATGTAAGAATTTAATTTAAGAGTCATTTATGGGCTGAAAAGATGGCTCAGCAGTAAAGAGCACTTGCTGCTTTTGCAGAGGACCTGGGCTCAGTTCCAAGTACCTACATGGCAGCTAACAACTGTCCCAAACTCCAGTTCCAGAGGATCCTATGCCCTATTCTGACTTCCATGGGCACTGCATTCATGTGTACATTTATATACACAGAGTCAAAACATATATACACATAAAATAAAAATAAACAAAATATTTTTAAAAAGTCATTTGTGCAGAATGAAAGGGCTATCATTTACTCCGTACTTACAGTGTTAGGTCAATGACCTGTTCTCATTTCATCTAGCCTGTTTTTTAGAGCTCTCACTTTTAAATAAGATGATGGTTCAGAAACTGTAAAACCCAGACTGCAAAGGAGAGATTATCTGAAAAATAATGAGACTTTATTAATTAAAAATAGTTTCAGAGGGGCTGGAGAGATGGCTCAGCAGTTAAGAGCACTAGCTGCTCTTGT
The DNA here is from genome assembly GCF_000622305.1 of Nannospalax galili. Classification (NCBI taxonomy): domain Eukaryota; kingdom Metazoa; phylum Chordata; class Mammalia; order Rodentia; family Spalacidae; genus Nannospalax; species Nannospalax galili. The sequence continues at coordinate 7,812,270 of NW_008359442.1, read as the reverse complement.
AGAGGACCCAGGCTGGAATCCCAGCACCCATATGGTGGCTAACAACCATCCATAACTTCAGTTCCAGGGGATTCAACACTCTCTTCTGTCCTCCATGGGCACTGCATGATACAGGTGACTGACATACATGCAGGCATAACACTCATACAAATAAAACTAAAAATAAATTTTAAAAATTAAAAAAAAGTTTTGAACCAACTAGTGACTCAGGCATAGGTACTTAAACAAAACAGTAATTGTCCTTGGGAAATTCTGTTCAGTTCTGTTATAATTTAATCCTTATGAATTAAACCATAGAAATATGTATGTAAATGTAACATGCTTCAATGATATGACATACAACATTTAACAGATATTTGATTTAATCGCACTAGCAAAATGATACACATGGCTTGATGTTTTCAAATTCTGCCAATAAAAATGAGTAGCGTGAGATATATCACATAATTAAATGGTTTTTGTACTTCAAGGCTCTGTGCAATTAATATTTTTTGATGTTTGTGTATATTTATTAATGATAGACTAATGATAATTATACTACTATGTTCTGTATCATTCTATGTATTAATAAGGTTAAAGCTGAATTAATGACATTGAAACTGTTTATCTTCCAACTTTCTAATATTCCTTCTTCTGTATAAACACAAAATTGTAATTGCTTGGGTAAACATTATCATCTTTAGACAAATAATAAGAATTTGACAAGAATAAAATTGCAGTCAATTCTGGACAATGAGATTCAATCACAGGGTCTTTAGCCTAAAAATAAACTTCTGGGGCTTGAGCAATGGCTCAACAGTTAAGAGCACTGACTGCTCTTGCAGAGGACCCCAGTTCAATTCCAAGCACCCACATGGTGGCTAACAACTGTCTATAACTACAGTTCCAGGGGACCTAACACCTTCTTTTGACCTCCACGAGCATTGCACAACATGGATGTACTTACACACATGCAGGCAATACACTCATTCACGTAAAATAAAAATAATAAATAAAATATAAAACTTTTTGAAGAGAATAAACTTGTATGATTTTCCTACTGTATTCATTGTGCATGTGTTTGTATGTGTTTGTGTGTTCCTAGGACATGGGCCCAAAGCCTTACACATGAGACAGGGATCTCGAACTCAGCCAAAGCCCCAGCTCTGTCTTCAACTGTTTAAATGTTTTAATGAAAATATGAATATTGAGAACTTCTTATTAAAACAATATCTCACACTTATACTGCATTAGATATATGTATATATATATACATATATAACACACACGCACACACGCACACACGCACACACACACACGTGTCCTCTTAAGTCATGGAGTTCAACATTTCAATGGAATAATGAAATTTTAGTCTAGTGGAATTCTGTAGATGAGAATATTGGTCATGCATGATTCTAAAAGTGAAATATCATTTATAATTAATTGCATTCATATTCACAAGTATTAACCTGGAGTTCTTTTCTATGAATCATACCTATTACTGAAAAACCAGGAATAATTTTATAATTAGCATAAAAGAACTGTATTACTCAACTCTGAATAATCACTGATAGCATCATTGAGTGGATGCTGTGAACGTAATAAAATTTCTAATCCATATACTAATTTACATGCAGGTTTGTATGTTCCCTATAGTGATACTTTTGAGTAATAAGATTACTTATTCCAATCTACCCACTTATGAACCTATGTTTCATGGTATCTGACTTCAGATAAAAGCTCTCTATAGGGCCAGTGAGATTGCTCATCAGGTAAGGACACTCTCTGCCAGGGCTGACTTGAAATAGATTCCAAAAACCACATGATGGAAGGAGAGAACTAACTCTCATTAGTTGTCCTGTAACCTCCACATGTATGTCACAGCATGTGGGGGCCCAGTCCCCCACATATACACACAGAAGACAGACACATATACATATTAAATAAATGAATGAATGAGGAAAGAAAGAAAGAAAGAAAGAAACTGTGTAATGAATAACTTCCAAATGTACTTGTCTAAAATAATATTCTTTTCTTATTTTCATTAATGGGAGCTTGGAATTGAGATGTGGCTTTTCTGGGTGTCTCCTACTCAGTTACTCACAAGGCTGCCATCAGCATCTGCTGTGGGTATAGGCATTTAAAGGCTTTTCTGAATTAGGTCTCCTAACAAACTCTCTCAGGATTCATGTGGCTATTGGCAGGTCAAAAGCTGCTGCCTAGCTGCATGTTTCTGACTGCATAAGTCTCTTCTTAAGGCAGCGCACAACATGACAGTCGACTCATCTTAAAATAAATGAATGAATGAGGAAAGAAAGAAAGAAAGAAAGAAAAAGAAAGAAAAAGAAAGAATAAATAAATGTAAAATTTTATTAAAGCTCTTCTTGGCAGAAGAGAGTTTTTTTGTTTTGTTTTGAAGAAGTTGTTGGCTGGAGAGATGGCTCAGCAGTTAAGAGCACTTGCAGCTCTTGCAGAGGACCCGGGTTTAGTTCCCAAAACCCAAATGGCAGCTAACAACTGTCCTTAACTCCAGTTCCAGGGGATTCGACACCCTCTTCTGATCTCCGTGGCCATTGAATGACACAGGTACACTTACCTACATGCAGGCAATGTGCTCATACACATAAAATAAAAATAATAACTAAAATATTTTTTAAAAAGAAGTTGTAAGAAATAGATTACTTATTAATTAGGAAAGGACATTATATAGTGACACTAGATTCAAGCAAAGCTTATTTTTGGAATTAAAGGTCTTATATCGGAACCTCTCAGAAGAACTGTATAAAAACCTCCCACCAAGCAGATGAATGGGTTCAGAGAAAGCACACAGACATCTATACATATAATCATATTTTATTTCTATGACTTTGATATTATGGTTGTAGTATCTGTATCCTAAATTCAATAGTACCTAGAAATCAGAATGTAAAATTATACTTAGCAAACTATTATGTGTATTTAACATGAAAATATTCATAGAACCAGAAAGATGATTAACCTCTACATATACTTTCTAGTTATCTGAATTATAAAATTTGAGATTTACATGTTAGAAGATAATAAAAAATAATGTCTATGACTTCTAGTGCAATCACAAAACAAATATGATGCTTAAGCACGAACATTTACTTTCACGTATATTGGGATCAGTAGCGTCTTTTATATTAGCAAGGTTTGTTTAGGCCTGCTATATGTAGTAAATTCAAGAGGAAATGTCAGCATAGTGAAGATTAAAGTTTATAAATAACTCAAACATCAACATAGTGTATACTTTTGGAGGCAAATTCATGAAGCATCAATTTTATATACAGAGCATTTATACCCTTGGTTCTATATACAAAATATGTAATATTCAGTCAACCAGATTTATCAAGTAAGAATCTTACCTCATTAAAAAGAAGGAAAGGGAAAGGAGGAAATATGATATTCTTCTTCACTTAATAAGTGTGTGTTGTTTGACAAGTTTAGGGATATGTGGCAACTGCATTGCATGTAAATCTTATATTCCCTATGCTTACTCATAGAAGCACAGCCTTATGAAGACATGACACAGCTTGAGAGAAATACTAGACAGAAATTTTGCTTATTTGCAAACAGAATCCACTCTATAGTCCTTATTAAGGGTTCCTTTTCCCAAAACTGTCCCCTCAGGATCTAATTTACAGCTTAGAATTCACCGAACTCTTAGTTCAATTTTTTTCTGAGCCAAAATTTATAATTGAAAAAAATTAGGTGCAATCTATACTTTTTAGTACAGTTCTACCTTTACTGTTCTTTTTATTTAACTTGCAGAAAGAATGCCAAAAACCCGCAGGCAGACCAAATTCAAAGTCGAAATCAAAATACATTTTACGTTTGCAAAGAAATAAGTGGGTTTGTCTAGAAAAGATTATATCACCACTTTAACCTCCAAGATCATTTCAGTAGTTACATTATTAGCCCACTCTAGCACAGCAGCTGACTTTGAAAATCTGAGTGAGCTTCTGTACCATGACTTAGGGATGGCAAAATTACTTTAATTTGTCTTCTCCTCTGATACAGTACCTAAGAAGGTGTCAAAACTTGGAGATATCTGTAAATAGTTCATTAAATGGTATATTTTGTCATTTACATACATTTCTACTTAAATTTCTAGCATCAAACCCTGTAAAAATAAGCTGAAGGTGGAAGGGGATGCTTGTTTTTATGGATGAGGCAGATGGTTTACTTTTTTTTGTTTTTAACAAAAAAATACCACTCAAATCTTCTGGAGAGAGGAATAAAGGAAATGAATATAGATGCCTTTATTAATCAAAGCCCAAACCTTTAACCTTTAACCTTCCACAGATCCCTTGCATTTTATAAAGTACAAGGTCAACTGGGAGCTGAATGTGAACTGGCATCTCTGCAAAAGTCAGGAGGCAAGCCATGATGAAAGTAGAGCGGTTCTTTTCTCATCATGAGAACTTCCAGGCTGCAAACATGAGCCTACAGGCATCTTTAAGAAACACTGATTAAGGCTCCAATAAACAGATGGTCTTTAAAGTGTTTCCCCAGTTTCTATTTCCCCTGGGATATTTGGCTTTGTAATAGTAGATATCAACATCAATATAATGGCAGTAAGAAGGTTATTATTGCTATTTTGAATAGAATGAACCCCTAGTTTGAGAAACAGTGATAAAGTGAATAGGGTGGGACCAAAGAAGGGGACCTGGCCTGTAACAGTGCAATATCTAATATTCTGGTATGGAAAATATCCTTACCATAGTGTGCAGGGCCTTTGCAGGAAGTGGGTTATTGGATAATGAGATCATTTCAACGCAAGAAATAATCATCAATGTTTTGCACTAAGCCAGGTGCAGTTTTAGGTGTTGGATTACACAGAATGAACAAGGCGGAAGAAAGTCTTCCCTTACATAGCTTGCATTCAATTAATACTTTACATGTTGCATTTACTCAATGTATCTTGCAAAATGAATTAATTAAATCCATATAATTATAAGAAAATGCAAGAATGAAAAATGATAGCAAATACCATGTATAGTTTGTAAAACAATGATGACAACCCTGTTCTCAATTTTCAATTCACAGGTTAACTCTAGCTTCTCAATTTCTACTACAATCAATTTACATACCTAATATTATAGGATAATAAAGAAATATAACATGCCTGCAAAGCCACTTAATCCAGGCAGACATCTAGGTTTCAAAGTATTCAGACCCCAAACAAATGGAGCTTAAGTGCCTCACCCCACATGAAGTAGCCCATTCCATGTCAAAACAACTGTGATTGGTAAATACACCTTCAAGTCATTTAACTACAGATACATGAATTACTGTCTGTCGGTTAAAGTTCAGGAGGTTATTAATAATAAAAAAGGAGGACATGAAAGAGTATGGGGGTTCTGAGGGAAATCCGGGAGAAGTAGAGGTGGGTATGCTCAAATACATTGCAGAATTTTTGAGGAATAGATAAAAACACTATTTTAAAAAGACATTCTATTTAGAAATTGGGCAAATGCAACATCACCTTAGAAATTGTGACAAATGCAACATCACCTCTACTCTGCTGAGTAGTCAGTAAGAAGAGCCCATCATGCCCATCTTGTTAAATATGAATGCATCTTAAAATGGATAGTTGGTCTTGGCAGTGTCACAATGCTACTGGCTTCTATTATACGTGTGACTAAATCATTAAACTTATTTGTTTACTATTTATGTTGTCTTTTACTCAAAGGTAGGCCTTGGTTTCACAGTAGTCAATCTTGTGTTCTTGGACTTGAAAATTGATTACAACTTGGATTATTCACAGCTGTGACTCCAGTCCTCAAATATAAACAGATTATGCAATGTCTTCTGTAATTTCATTGAAAATACTGGATAATTTTCATGAAGTCAGGGCAAAGACAGAGTCCTCTCAGAATAAATAAGAGCACAGCACCATTAGCACAGCAATTCTTCAATAGTCATTGTCCTTAAGTGGGACAATTTTGAGCATCTGCCTATCTTTTTCAAATAGCTTGCAAAAGTGATACACTGTCAAATCTTTAAGATGAAATATTTAGTACTTTCAACCTAATCAGCAACTCTATACTCTATGCTCAGTATCTAATGGGTAAGTTATTAAATAATTCGGATCATTTTTGCCTAGTCAGAGATTGATTTTAACATTAGCATGACTGATCCAAGTAGCTGTAACAATATTACTCCAAAAGATATAAAATAAGCCATTACCTAGTTATAAAATTGTACATTAAGATCATTCGAATTCGGTCTTTATTACAGATGCATCTAGCTCTTAACTCAGTTTTTTTTTTCTAGGAAGTCTCCCAAAATATCTTTCTGGATTCCATGCATAAATCAAAACAAACTGTACATTATATTTTAACAAAGTGACTATGAGATAATGAAGTATTTTCTTATATAATTATCAGAAATTATGTAACTTTATTTTGTATCCCTGATGTTAATGATTCAGGCTACATAAAAAAAAAAAAAAACGGAAAATATATGATTGAAAGCATAGCCTGTGGCCATGAATAATTCTACTAGGTAGAGAAGTAAGTAATATTTTGATTTTTTAAACTGATATAAAAATGCCTTGCCCATTTTAATGCAGTTGGGTTTTGTTTTGCAGAGAGCCCATTATTTGAAATCTCCATATCATAGAAGTGAGATAAAATAAAGTTA
>NW_008359442.1:7779092-7805546 GCF_000622305.1 Nannospalax galili | reverse complement strand
TTATGTAATTATCTTTCTATAGTACCCAAGAGACTGATTGTAATTTTTTATGCTATGCATTTCTTTTTTCTTATCATGGCATTTTTGAACACTTTACATTCTAACTTCATCTCAATTATATCCCCATTTCCTTATCTGACTAAACACCCTGGTTTCTTTCTAGTCTTGCATGAAAATAAAAAGGTTATTGTAAGACTTCATGAAAGAATTGCATACCCATATTAAACCCCCAGGACACAGAGACCACTGATACAGAAATCATATGTTACAGGTCAACATGTTTCTACATCAAGTGAGTCAGATTTATATCAACATAGACTGTGATCAAGAACAAGCATTACAACAGGTGGCTAAGAGTACTTCAAGCAGTGTATTAGGAGAAAATGTCAGATTTATTAGTACAGCAAAAGTAACTGGAATAGACTCAGAAGACCTGAGCTCTGGTCTTTGCTCACCCTCTCACTAATCCTAACTTTCACCTTCTGTAGGTCTTAGTTTCCTTATTCATTAAATATGTACAAAAAAAGGCATTCTTTGTATATTTAAGAGTGATTTTTAATAGGTGATGTGTAAAATGCTATGAACTATGCAGCAGTCTATAAAGAGACCATGGTGTCAATGTTAGGGAATCCACACAATCTGAATTAAGCAATCACTGCTCGAGACTCAAACTCCTGCTCAGAAGCCAATTGCCCGTTCTTCAGTTCAGCTTCACGTGTCGGATTCTTTCTCCAACCATCCTGTCTCATGAAAAGAAAACTTTAGCAAGCACATAATTTCATACTTCTTCTGGTCCCAGCTAATATTCAAATGATTGAACTGTTTACAGCAAATGAAACGAACAATCATATATTTGAAATAACAGTTATAAATACAAGGAAGTTGAAATAGTTATAACTTTAGGTTAATTAGACTGGGACTCAGTCCAAACTAATTATATGAATATTTCAATCATGTTTGGCAGTTTTTTAGAAAATAAGATATTTGCCTATAAGTTATCAGAACTAGAAAGTGACTTCACATTTTAGAACAATTGGCTAAATTAGTTTACTGTGGAAGGAACTAGAAGTTCTTTTAAGTAAAAATGGAGGATGTGACATGGAGGAAAGACAGTTCTAGGAATGTTATTATATTTTAATGCCAAAGGACCTCATAAATTTTCAAGACCTTTTAATGTTTCATGTTTATAAATATCATATTTATAATATTTATTCAAATGTGATGCTCTAATAATAATCTAATAATCCACTCCAAATTCAGATGGAAATATAGACTAAGACAAAACAATTCAGCCACTGAAATACAGAAACTATGTGTCAACATTTCATCAGTTTCCCTTACACATATTTTTTTAAACCATAGCTTTACAAATATAAATTTAGTATTATACTTTATCAGGACACTTAAGGTACAGTATAGACAAAGTGTGAATTCTACATTTGATGTTATAGTAATCATTATACTTTCAGAATTTCATGCATGTCCACAATGAGATCTGCTTATATCCCTCCACAATGAGATATGCTTATATCTTGGGGGATGTGTAGGGGTTCCCCCAAGAATTCCCCCTGCAGCTTCTCCAGCAGTACAACTCCCAGCTTCATGTCCTCTACTTTTTAAAAAGAAAATGTAACTTGGGATTTTGAAGTTGAATGCAGAGGAGATGGTGACACTCACTAAGCCATACATTGAATGTCTTTATAGCCAGGCTCGGCACATACTTTTAGTCCCAGCACTCGGGAAGCAGAAGCAGGTGGATCTCTGTGAGTCTGAGGCCAGTCTGGTCTGCATAAGCAAGTTTCATGCCAGCTGGGTCTACAGAGGCACCCTGCCTAAAAGAAAAATAAGAAAGTGTTCTTAGGGGCCGGAGAGATGGCTCAGTGGTGGAGCACTGGCTGCTCTTCCAGAGGACCTGGGTTTGGTTCCCAGCACCCACGTGGTGGTTAACAATTATCTATAACTCCAGTTACAGGGGATCCAACACCATCTTCTGGCCTCCCCAGGCATTGTGTGACATGGATGTACTTACATATATGCAGGCAAAACACTCATACACAAAAACAGGTAAGAAATTATTTACAAATTAGAGGTAGAAAACAATTATTCCTCCATTTGAATCACCACTTTTTATTTCCATGAGACGCAATGAAGAGATTCTGAGGCTACACTACAAATGGAAAAGAGCAGAAACTAACACACGCTGAAAGACAACCTCATTTTCTTTTTAAGCTTTCTGTTCTAAACCTATTAAAAAATAAATCAGAAAGCCACAGCCTTGGGGAACGAAAGAACTACCGTACTAACTTCCCCACATTCACCAGTGGAGTGGAACGTTCCCCTCAAATTTTAACTATCAATGTCACCGTGCTAACAGAACTCCCAAAGGCAGATTCCAGATCTGAGGGTCATTTGAAGCGTATTTCAACTCTCCTTAAAACACAGGATTTAAGTACAGAGTAAACACTAGTTCTGTCACAGAATCTATTTTATAAAAGACATGGCTTAGACAACTTCTCAGTAATATTTTGAATGGTCAAAAGCTATCGCCATGTCATGTTCCTGACAAACTTGGTATAGAACACCTGGTCAGACACCAGTGAAGACAAATATGGCAATGACAAAGGGGTCTGAAGTGTGACGGGAGCAAAACGCACTAGCATGCACAATGCTTCCTAACAATGCTGGCATTCCCCACTAATATTCTTCCAAACTTTGTTTATGAGAACTACAGAATGTGTGCTTTACATAATAAAAGTTCATCATGTTAAAAATAGCAAAGAATATTTAAAGAGCAATAGATTCCATCTCAATTACATCTTAAAAACCTGCATCAAGCAGCACGTACAATGCACATAGCAGAATTCTGTGAGAATGCTAAGTATCTACACCATTGTTACTATTGCATTTCTGCCCACTCAGTCAGCTGAGAAGCCAGGCAACTGGAAAACGAAACCTGGACAAATCCCTAAAATCATAGGACTTTCATTATCTGACTGGATCTATAATTACTTCCTGTAAAACTCTTTATCTAAGCATGCAATTATACAAAACATTCTATAAATAGGGGCTCAACTCTCAATCTGTATTATTTTTCAGAACTGCCTAAAGAGATAAAAGGAACTAACTGTGATAGGAGACCCTGAGAACTGGTGGTAGAAAAGCAGGTACTTTGCAAAGTCTGTAGTGCAAGATGACTGTTTCCAGAAGGCCTGTTTGAAGCTCACCTCTCACCCTACAGTACTGTCCTGAAAATGCATTTAGTAACACTTGGATCATTATCTTAAGTATGAGGTCATGCACATACTTAAAAAGAATCTTCCTGTTCCCTGCCTTTCCTTCCAAACTATTATTATTGAAAAACTAGATAAGGTGCCTCTCACTTCGCCCTGCATTTAGAAACATTTTTAACGCTGATCTGGGCTACATTCATGAGCACACAATTAGGCAAACCATGCTGAATCCAACCATAGCTTTTACTTTACCCTGCAGCCCCTTTGTTTATTTTTTTCAGTTGAGCAAACCTTTCACCCAAACACCTAAATTTCTGCTCTGGTAAAGGTACCTCTGGGAATGGAAAGACAAAAGTCACTATTCTTTCTTTAGGCTATTATTTTAAGTTTTGGGAGTTTGTTAATGTCAGTATATTACTGAAAATTATTTGTTAGAAATCTGTCTCCCATCTTCTTTGTGTTTTGAACCATATACTTTGCACTATCTCATTCATCACTCTATTGCAAGAAAATAACAAGGAGTTTTGCATTCGAAAGCCCTTCAGAAAGGATTCATAGGCCAGGCATGGTGATTCATTCCTGTAATACTAGTGTTTGGGAGGTGGAGGCAAAGGGCGTCGGAGTTTGAAGTCACCTTGGCCTACATGAGACCCGGTGTCTGAGAGAGACAGAGAAAGAGAGGACGCTCAAGAATGAATGAGGAATGATGACCCTGGCTTTGGTAGACTGCAGGTCATCTAACGCCAGCTATCCTTTTGAAAGGTCCTTCTGTTCTTGACATCAACTCCTCTCTCTGACAAATGTAGATTCTCTCTGGATGGAACAGTATTTATCACATTATACTTGAGATTTTACTATCTGCTTCTTAAAATTTAGTGTCTTTTTTCTCCTTTCACAGTTTTGACTTCTTCAATAAGCTTCATGTTCAGTGATAATAAAGACTGTCTCCCTAGCACATGGAAGACAAAGCCATTTGTTCCTCATGAAGTCTAAGACAGAATCTAAACTGTTAGGGAGGACAAAGCTTGTGGAGCCATATGATCCATTTACTTTCCGAAGGGTAGGGTAATCTTTAGTCTGTAATGAGAGACAGTTAGTTACCTTTCCAGCTCCTGAAACCAGAGATCTGAGAACCTAACTTTACACCTAGAGACACTTTATGTGACCTTGTTTTAAAATCCTATAGATTCCCATTATATATATGCAAAGCAAAATAATTTTATTCCATAGTTTCAAGTCTGTTTTAAAAAGAAAGATATATTGAGGCTGGAGAGATTGTTCAGCGGTTAGAGCAGTGGCTGCTCTTGCATAAAACCCGGGTTCCAGTTCCCAGTACCCACATGATGGCTAACAGCCATCCATAACTCCAGTTTCAGGGAATCTGATGCCCTTTTTTGACCTTTGTAAGCATTGCAGGACATGGGTGCACACACATACATACATGCAGGCCATACACGCCTACACATAAAGTAAAATTAAAATAATAAAATATTTTTGAGAAAGATATATTAATAGCCTTTGTATTGTCTCTTTTGTACTGTCAATGAATTTATATTAAGTTCCTCTGTGGGGAATCTGAGTACACAGAACACCAGTGATTAAAGGTTTGGTTCTCTGCATGAACAGTCGTTAGACTTTGAAAGACTGGCTTGAGTTTTCAGGTGGGGTGTACTGCTTTGACTATTTTCAAACAGGCTTAGATCTTGATCTTGATCTCTTGCTCTCTCGCTCTTGCTCTCTCTCTCCTCTCTCTCTCATTAGCAGAAGATAAATAACCACTTCTAGCTTACTGACATCTAAATAACCTTGCAATGCCTCTAAGATGATAAACTGTTATATAACTATACTGCATCTATATGTTATATACAAAAATCTCAGTATTTCAGACAATTCATTCTTTTGCACCTTTTTAGAGGAGAATATTACAGTTAATATATGATTTCCCCTCTGGGTTGAGAAAGGACTCTTAGAAAGTCAGAAGAATATTGTTATTATACTAAAAATAAATTGTCATCAAACCATTGAATAAAAGGGCTCTAGGAAGGTAGGTTTACACAAACCTATTTTAAACAATCAAATCAAGCACAAAATATAATTTTGAGGTACTATATTCTTAGTATAAAGTGTTAAACAAGGTGACACCAACACAAGATGTTACCAAGAGTTTGCACAGCACTCAACTTAGTGCCTCTCTAGAAAGATATTCCTGCTTCTCATTCCCACTAACCAGAAAACAGATACTGAAGTGACCATTTCTTTGAGAAAATTTTCTTACAGGCAGGCTTAGAATGAATTATGGATCATGCTACTAGAAAACCTAATCAAACCAACTCCCAAGCACATGCTGTGATGGTCACAATTACCAAAGATAGTAGATGGAAGTCAGGAAAGACTTCTTTTTCACTACTCCTGCATAGTTATGAGAATTTTTTTTTTTTTTTACCTGTTCACCCCCTTAGTTGCTAAGGATCTGTCTTAGTCTGTTTCTGTTACTGTAATAGTACATATAGCAGATTGGACAATTCATAGAGAACAGAGATTTGTTTCTCACAAGGAAGGGAGGCTGGGAGGTCCAAGGGCAAGGTGCTGGTATCTGGTGAGGGTGCTCCTATTACAGTCTCTCTAGAAGGTAGGAGGAGGAGGGGGAGGAGGAGGAGGAGGAAGAGGAGGAAGAAGAAGAAAAGATTCTCTCACTTGTACAAACCAGGAGGACTTCCCTTCATTTTCTGAATTAGTGTGGATTGTTGAGACAGAAACAGATTGTACATATTAATTAATCTTAGTACCAGAAAAAGACCAACACCATAATGTTTCAGCAGATCCTGGTTGAAGATTATATAAATCCTACTACAGAAGATGAAAAACAAGGTGTCTTGTTTTTCTGTATGTTCTGAAAACATACAGAACCCCTTGAACTATAACTGCTTTTCCACATCCAGATAATTGCACTAGAAGATTCGTGAGATTTGAACCAAGCCTCTTCACACTCTAGATCAGACTGGCATAATTCCCTTGCCATCCAATGCAGACCAGAAATCCTTCAAATTCAATAGGCTGTATCCAATTTCCGCAATTCTACAGCTTTCGATATAGCTATTCAGGATCTTTGCTAAAACTTATTTCAAATAGTCTGTTATCAGTTCTACATGTTTCTGTGCCTCTCAAAATATATTTGCCAAACAGTCATCTTATTTTAGCTTTAGAATATATTTCAGGTGTTTTTATTTTTCCAGACGCAAGCAATTAAAGTATTGGAAAATAGCTCATGGAAAGCTCCAAAGAATTGATCTTCAGAGAGCAAATTTTGCAACCCCAAACACCTTCAAGTTCCCCTGGGCACCTCTGCTCACAAGCGTTGCTAGTTAAGCAAGAGAGCTATACAATATGTACACAAACCATCACAGTTAAATGCCCTGCTCACCATGTATCTCATTCCTGCTGAGAAGCTGCAAAATTTCCTACTAACCTGTGCTACCATGGCTACCTTGCAAAACTGCCTTGAAGGTGGCACTCTACCCACTTATATTGTAGAGCTCTGTAATTCTCTGTGTTTCATGTTTTACCCAATGTTACTTGGTTATTTTACTTGAGAATCCCTCGGGCTCTGAATCCTGAAGCCAAACAACCTGTTGGAAATAAGCAGTAGAGAACAGAATTCCTCTTATCTGCTTTCTGCCTAACAAATCAAAACACCCTGGAATTTGGGATTATTAGAGAAGGTTTGGGGATAAAGAAATAAAATAAAAACTGACTTATCAAATGGAACTCCCTGCTGCTCAGTACCATGTGTTACCATAGCAAGCTGCATCTGTTCAGCCATTAAATATGTTAGCGAATATGATACATGAGACAGCAATGACACTTCAACATTTTCAGCATCTATTAAGCCCTACAGTGTACTTGTTTTAGCGCATAAAAGATCTACCTTTTCGCTTACATATTTTAACTTTTACCTTTCATTAGTAAAACCCAAGGGGGAATATATATATATATTTGAATTTTTGGTATATTTCATACAGAATATCTCAGACAATCTCAATCATCTTTATACCCTTGTTCCCATTGGCAACCTCCCACAGACCACCCCCCAATGGAGCCCATGTAACTGTGTCATGTAGGGAGGAGGTGCATGACCATATGGAAACAGAGTCCTATGAGGTCCTGGGAACCTGCTCATGTGATTATATGACCATGTAAACTCAGGCAGACAATAACCTATCACAGAACTGCAAAAATGAACATCAGACCTCAATCTTATCTGAAGGAATGCTGACAAGTGATTGCTGCTAGATGAAGAAGAGCTGATCTTCCTAAAACAAGGGACTCTAGATAGCATGACTAGACTCAGTAGATAGAGTTGCACTGGGGAATGGTTGGGGACTCTGACAGCCCAGTGGGCCTTAACAGGGATGGCAGAGTATATTGGTCTTTTAAAGATACGGTCTCCCTGCAGCCCCAGCTGGCCTGCACCTCACTGTGTAGACCATAATGGCCTCTATCTCACAGAGATCCGCCTGCCTCTGCCATTCAAGTGCTGGGATAAAAAGCATGCACCACCATGCCATGCACTTTGAAGACAATTTTAAAAATCAAATAAAATTTTACTTTTATGTTTCACATGCTTAAACTGTTTCTATGTATTACTAAAATAACATTTAGTAAAACAGTCAAAATAGTCTCAAAGTTTTAAATATGATTCTTATACTCGGCTATACTTTACAGTAAGACTGACTGAAAGCAAAAGATCTAAGTGTGATACATGTTTTAGTCCATCTTAACTACCTTCCAATTCAATCTTAACCATCATCAAGTGTTGGAGAGCATATGAGCCATACTCTGAACATAATCTACCATCTGAATTCAAAAATTTCATTGTTTAAGTATACTACCAAGACATAGATTTCTACGATTTCCTAAATGTTTAATAGCAGAACCTATCTGTTGTTATTGTGTTTGTTGTATTAAGTTAAACCACAACAATGCTGACAATATTGATGCATTTAGCAGTTTGTCAAGTTCTACCACTGTTCATAAGTCCTGACAACACCATGATTGAAATACAAAGTGACTAGGGGCAAAATTAAGAATTATAGAGTATGTGAAGGTGAAGAACAGAGGCAGACCCTGAAAAAGGCCTGGTTCCTATTGTGGAATTAAAGTCCTGCCTGCCTGGCTTTTTCCAGTGGACCTCACTTTACTGAAAAGTACCACAGAATTCATGAAGCTGTTGTCTAATCTTAGCACATTGTTGCTCTTTGAAAGCTGCCAGGACAGGTGAAAGTTTGTGACTCTAGTTAA
The DNA here is from genome assembly GCF_000622305.1 of Nannospalax galili. NCBI lineage: Eukaryota > Metazoa > Chordata > Mammalia > Rodentia > Spalacidae > Nannospalax > Nannospalax galili. Next base: position 7,797,018 of record NW_008359442.1, on the reverse strand, counting down.
AGGTGTCTTGGTAGCATTTCTATGTACTGTTATTAAAACAGAAACAATCTCAAATCAAATATTCCAGGAAGGAACTCATTCTACAGAGCTCAATATCTAAGGGATAAGAGAGCCAAAGTGCAATTAAAATGAAGCATTGCACTTTGTGATGTCTTCGTAGAGTAGTTGTGAGCTACTACTAATGCTAACAAATACAGTGGTCTTAAAAGGAAGCTTGAGAATAAATACGGTTATTCTATCTGTATGAATTTATCTATCTTAAATATATTTTTCATATAAGTGAAATGATAATTTCAAAGGATTAAATATCGTTTGTGATACTCATAATTCTTGTAGTTTAGCTATCCATCATTAGAAAATGGTTCAAAAAATAGTAGCACACACAAACATTGGGACATTATGAAGTCAATAAATTATGTGCCCTAAAACGTAATGATGCCTAAAATACAGTGAATAAAAATAATCAAGTTACAGAATAGTATGCATCAGAAGATAACATTCCATCTTTTTGAAGAATGTTTAAGTGAGTATATATGTGCATCTATCTATCTATCTATCTATCTATCTATCCCATATATAAAGGAAATTTATGCATAAAAGTGGAGATTAGAATTTGAGACAGCACAGTAAAACACAAAATTATAGTGAACTTTTAAGTTTTATTCTCATTATGTTGCATTATCTAAAATTTCAATGAGTATTTTTATGACCTACAAATAATATATATTAAAATATGAGTTTTTCTGAAAAGAAAATAGAATCTCTCATCCATAAGGCAACAAATAAAATTCAATTCCTTCTGAACAGCCTGTTGTAAAATATTATTGGCCTTACAGACCCAAATCTATGCATCACTAGTCTATTGAATCCACTTTATGTCTAGACAGTTTGAAAAATGCAGCAGCACAAAAAGCCAGCAAATAAAATGAGCCAACAGTTAAGTAATGGAAATACAGTCTACTGAAATGAAGGGAAGTTCACTCAGATTTAGGCAATTATGAATCCATTGATTATATTTCTCACATAATAATGAGCAACATATATGTGGCGATTTCATATAACAAAGGCATCCCCCACTGCTTCACACATACAGCACTCTGCAATAGACAGTTACAGGTGACCAAACAATTCCTGGTTGAATTGGGAAGCAGAAGGAGAGCAAAAGTTTAGGATGTTCCTCTTCCCACAGTGTGAAATATCATTGCAATGTCTGTCGTTTAAAGATCAAATTCAATTCTGAAACTATGTGGCAGCTACATGACCTCACTCCATGTTGGTTCTGAAACTTAAACCCCATTTCTCTGCTGATGCCCTGTGGGATATGGAACCCCTGAAACTTGCTTCTATTAATAATTAAAAATAATGAGTCGAGCCAGGCGTGGTGGCGCACGCCTTTAATTCCAGCATTTGGGAGGCAGAGACAGGCAGATCTCTGTGAGTTCAAGGCCAACCTGGTCTGCATAGTGAGTTCCAGGACAGCTGGGGCTACGGGGAGACCCTGTCTCAAAAAGACCAAAAAAAAAAAAAAAAAAATGAAAAGAATGACATATTTTTTTCCTTTGAACAGCTGTCAGAAAAAAAACAAATCCCAAGCCACACAGCACTAATATATCCCGCCAGGCCAGCTGGGGCTACGGGGAGACCCTGTCTCAAAAAGACCAAAAAAAAAAAAAAATGAGTAGAATGACATACTTTTTTCCTTTGAACAGCTGTCAGGAAAATAACCAATCCCAAGCACTACAGCACTAATGTATCCCGTTTCTCTTCCTCATTTACATGCTCAAATACACAGATCCTAGCCTGTCTGTAGGTTTAAAAAAAAGTCAAGTCAAGTCATCTAGGTTTTGTGCAATAGCTTTAGAAAGTGGGGAATTCTGAGAGTTGGGGCTACAGCCAGAACATTCAGAGCAACATGGTAATTTTTATATTTCTACATTAGGCAACACATTTTAGCTCAACATTCAGGCACAACTGGAAAAATGACAAAGAAGCCTATGATTCTAATCAATAGTGGGATCTTGCTAAAAAATATCACATGTTATGCTGTGACACTGGGTCATTTAGTGCAGTCACTTTAGAGGACACATAAGAGATCTCTGCCACCATGAAGAGATCTCCTGGCATTGGTTTAAGACTGATAACCATTCAAGTTTATAGGAGTATTTGGCAAAGTGGCTGAGATAGCCCCAAATTTTCCTCTGCACTAAAGAAAAGTGAATTTTGAAGTCATGAGCTGGTTCAAATCCAAGCAGTTATTCATTAGTTTTGTAACATTGGTCAATTTATTAGCACAGTCTGTTAAATTGAGATAACAACTCTTTCTTCAGTAGATTACTGAGAATATTAAGTGTAATAAAATTTTCAGGCAAAATGCTTAAATAAATGCATTGTTCATAATAAGCACTCAATACATGCTAAATAGTAATGTTCAGTTTTGTTCTTGATAAATAGAGTAAGCATGATTTAAAAAGGGAGGTTAGTTCTACTTATGATAATTGTTATTACTTTCAATCATTTAATGTATAATAATTAAAAATTGAAAAATTTAATCATCAGATAATCAATTTCATCATTACTATTTACACAATTGTCAGAGGCTGGCAAAATTAGAAAAAAATTCCAGAAATGGTGGCACATGCCTGTCATCCGGCTGAGGCTATGTAGTAATAGCCTATTTCAAAACAAACAACAAAAGATAAAACAAGGACTGGGACGTGGCTCAGTGGTACAACACTTGCCTAGCATGGCTTCATCTCCAGCACTGGGCAGGATGGGATGCCACATGGGTAATGAATCATTTCATAACAGTTCTCGGCACCCAGGGCTCTGCTTTGTGTGTGTATACTGCAGTAGGCTGGCCGTGGAGAGTCCCAACAGAGCATCACATGCTTATACCATTATCCTCTGGGAGCCTACCTCATACCATGCTCAGGAGAGCACTGCTGTAGTGAGCTCTTGTACTACAGTGGAAAACTACCAACAGGAGACCAAGGGATGCCACCAGCCAAAGGCAAGGTGTAAGGAAGTTTGGTCATTTCTCTATTCACTTGTGATGCCTTCCCTTGTCAGTAGCTCTTTATTATCTACTGAGTATCAAGCTAGTATCTGAAAACACAGAAATGTAAAGCTATATAGTATATGATCACTGACCTCAATAGTTCATAACATAATGAGAAGGACATATAAAAATAGTACAATAAGCAATATAGCTTTGAATTATACAGATAACAAAATTAAAAACAAAGTCCTTCCATAGTATAAAAGGGGATGGTTAGTTTTGTAAGGCATTGAAATGTGATCCAGGTCTGCAAAATGGAAAAAGAGCAGACAGGGAAAAGAGGAAAAAGGAGTATCAAAGAGAGGACGTAGCGTGAACAAAGACAGTTTGGAAATTCATTTTTACTGTCATTAATGATAAAAATATATGCATTTCTCTACTTTTAAAATTAGGCATGGCTCGGGCATAAAAACTGATGGCTATTATTAGCTAGCTAACACAGAATGTTTGAGAAAACTAGTCAGACAAGTTTCTATGTGTTCAATTCACTAGTCAAAATAGTTATGTAACAGGCAAACATGCCCGTCATTTCTGATGTAGCAGTACTTTAAATCTGGAGACATTTGAATTCCCGCATATACACTTAACAGAACAAAGGCAGAGTTGTTGAGTTTGGCCTGATGGGGAATGACCTTTGTGTTTGACCTGATTAGGGAAGCCCTTTGTACTCTCATATGCGTCATGTCCAGCACCTGCTTCACAGCAGTGGTTTGAGTTCAAGGATGTAGGAGTCACACTGGGTGAATCTGACTGGGTTTTATGGTTTAGTGGCCAGATGATATATTTCTCATTAGCTAAATGAGGATTAAATTTTATTTTCTCTGGGGGTTTTAAGGAGTATTAGATGGCTTTAGAACATTTATAAACTGTTGTTGGTTGCTTTAATGAATGTCACACTGAAGACTGTTTCATGGTGCTTAAAAACCTTTCATTGTGATTCTACACAGGGATGATTTGAAATATCAGCCTATGTGCTTACATTATGTGTCTACCAAAATAGGATAAAGGACTGAGGTCAGGAGCCACGCATCCCTGGACTGTATGTATGAAAGGTACTTAAGAAGAAGCACTTAAAAAAGGAGGATGAGGGTGAAGTAAATGTACTAAAGGGTGACTATGTGTCAGTTAGGATAGTGTGTAGCTGAAGATGAGGCAAAAGACAAAACCAAACAAAAAAGTCAACACGCATTTCTTATAGAATCAGCCAAAGAGTTTTGACTTTTGAATTATTTGCAAAATAGCCATCAAAAGGTTCTCCTTGGAACAGGTTAAGGTATAGTTCAACAGATTTTTTTTTTGTATGAAGATATCAATCCATAAAGAGGTAACAAACAAATTATAAACATGTTTTGAAGTTAAAGTTTTCACCTATCACTGGCTCTATATGTGTTTATTTAATCAACTTTTGATGATGCCCTTGATCTCTGCTCAACCCATTAAATGCTCTGTTGAGAGATTAAAGAACACACACAAAAAGTTTGAGTTGGTAGAACTTCTAGAATTGACAAACTGTTTCAACCAATATTGATGAATCACAGACTAAGTTTGAGACTTAGGCTAGGTTCAGGCACAAAACAGAAAAAATTACCTGTCATCATGATACTCACTACTGTACAACACCATCCTATTTATCATGACTAGAGACGTAAACATCAGAATTTAAATGTGTATGCCAGGCCTGGTGGTACAGACCTATATACCCAGCTATTAGGAAGGCTGAATCAGAAAGATTCCAAGCTCAAGGCTTGCTTGGGCAACTTAGTGAGACCCTGTCTCCTAAAAAAAAAAAAGTAAAGAAAAATAGGAGAGGAGGCAGAATGTATATCAGTGTTAGAACAACTGTGTAGTATATGTCAGGCCTTAGGTTCGATCACCAGTATTAAGGGGAGAAGATTCAAACATGTTGAAATAAAACCAAAATTTGTCTTGGTCCAGAAAATTACCAAATAAGCCAGGTATGGTGGCACATCCCTTTAATCCCCGCACTTGGGAGGCATGGGCAGGCGGATCTCTGTGAGTTCAAAGCCAGCCTGGTCTACATAGTGAATTTCAGGCCAGCTGGGGCTTCAGAGAGACTCTGTCTCAAAAAGAGCAAAATAAATAAATAAAAAAATAAAAAATAAAAATTACCAAATGTTAGAAGAAACTATAAAGTACAAAACAAGAGTAAAAAGTTTTGTTGTTTTTGTTGATTTTATTTCCAGACACTCTCTTTACTTTATCTTAGAAAAATTAATTCCCAATTATCTGAATATATAACTTTGATAGACCATCAATTTCTCCCTGTACTTTATTCATTGGTCAGGAAGGCTCAATGGAATTGGTCCAGGGGGAAGTGATTTTCATGATAGGAGGAGTTTAGTTTTAGTATGTTTTCCTAAGGTAACTGAGCATTCCTCATCAGTATGTTCTTTGTCAACAAAAAGATTGAACAGCTGGCTTTCAAGAGGGCGAAGAAAGGCCTCTTCATCTTGTTGACATAACAGCATTCAGGTGTAGCATGTTACCTCTTAAAGTATCTAAGACATCACAAGTTACATACCATGACCCTAAAAATGAATGTTTTCATTAAAGAATTTTCTCCAGTCTCATAAAAACTGCCTGTAGTCTTCTCTGGTACCTTATAACTTGGATTACTTATGCCGGTTATTAACAGGATTATCCCCTAATATATTCACCTAGTTTATTCCTTTCCTTTGTTGGAATGAACTACTCACATCTGAATGACCCGATGTCAGCAATAATAGAATTCTAATGCACAGCATCACCAGCCTCTTGTTTCCTAGTCTTTGGCTGACGTGTTTGCTATGCTGTTTGCATTTTTAAAATATGACCGCCATGCATTTTGCTTATGCCTTTCAGTGTTATTTTGTGCAACAAAAGACATTTTCCTGATCAGTGTGCAAATGACCCCTTATTCACTATGCATTCCTCAAAATAGTTATTAAGCCCCAAGCAGTGTCTTCATTTCTTTTCCATCAATCTATATTGTATTTAGACTTTTGCAAAGCTTGCATCCTTAATAACCCATTTGCATATGTTTTAACGGTGGCTCATCATTTTCTTCTGGAACACAGACTCTGTATTATAAGACAGAACATATCCGATAGCTTCAGAGCTCCAGAGTTCTTAACTATTACTTCTCCTGGTAATCCCTTAATAACCAAACTGTTACAAAATGCTAAATCATGGAGACATCTATTATACAGCAATAAATAATCAATCATCGACGATATAAATTGCATTTTAGGTGACCCATTATGCTGTGTTCAATTAGCCAAAATGAATGTTATTTGGAGGTAGAGTTTTGAAATGCAATTAGCTACAGAAGTGAAGAAGATGTCATTCGAATGTCTACATAGTCTTATTTTGTTAGCTTAGTATGAGAAAACAGGCAGCTCACTACTGCACGCTTCACAGAGGATCTGAAACCATTCTGTACAATAGCTTGAGACCCACTATAAAGCTATGGATCCAGGAAAGAAGCAATCACAGGAAGGTGCAGTCTGTGGACAAGATTTCTCTAATACATAATGATCAGGGCATGTTTCCCCACTTTTTCAGCCAAACCCCAAACCCTAACTTTTTTCCACCAGTTTAAGAAGTGAAAAGCTGCTGGGCCGATCGTGAAAACGTGGAGTGTTTGAACAGAAACCTTGATGGCCAAGTACAATCTGTTCGATGACAATGGAAAGAAATATTTTGGTAATAAAGCAAAAGTAGAAGAGAGGAGAAATACATTTTCAAAGAGTGGGTTAATACATTTTATTAGACAAGAGGAGTGGTGGTGTGAATAAGAATGTCCCTCATAGGCGCCAAGCATTTGAAAACTTGGCCTCAGTTGGTGATACAGAGGAAGGAGGGAAGGCTCTGCTGGAGAAAGCATGTCTCTGGGGGTGGGCTTTAAACTCATAGCCCTGCCGTAGTTTCCAGTTTCCTTCTCTCTGTTTCCTGTGTTTCCTGGAGGATGTGAGCATCTCAGCTCTACTCTGGCTGCCTCTGCCACCATGCCACCTAGCCATGATAGACTCTCATCCTTCCGGGATCCTAAGCCAAATGAACTTTTCCTTTTGGAAATTGCATTGCTCATGCTTTTGAAAAAAAAAAAAAATAACAGGAACAGAAAAGCAACTAATACAAGAAATAAGAAGGGAAATGTGGGAGTTGGACCCAAAAAGGGAAACTGATACCAGAATGCAGAGGGCACAGCATTTTAGAAGGGGAATGTGTCTTTCCCTGTTCATAATTGGGAGTCATCAATGTGATTTTTGTTTTAGAGAGAGAGGGAAAACGTGATCTAAAAGGCAATTTTGCAGTTTAAGAATAAGAGGTGGGGGGATAACCGAGAAGAGGAGGCAGACTGCAAACATCTAAGAGGTACCCTGAACTGGGGAAGGCCAGGCAGAAGACTATCTTTGTTAACTAGGGAAGCCCAGGAGGAAGACTGTTTTAGTTAACTGGGGAAGGCCAAGCAGAAGACTGTCTTAGTTTTCATTTATTAAGCTTTACAAACAACAGAAATTCAGAGAAGGGAAAACTCTAGAAATCTAGAAATCAATTTAAAGATACTGGTGCACCAAAGGTAACTACCAGTCGCTTATAAAAGTGAGAAAATGCATTAACTTTTGTGAAAGAAATGTGAAAGTCGTAGGGCTCAAAATGACTCGTGTTAATCCCTAACTAAAAGGAAAATAGTGAAAAGAATAGTATGAATAGCTGATGAAATGCTCAAGCCTGACAACGTGGGTTCTGTCTCTGGGACTTAGATGGGGAAAGGCACGAATCAGTTACTAAAGTTGTCCTCTGACTGTCACACACACACATAAAAAAAACTGCAATCGGAAATGTTACAGGGTGTTACACATGCGGTGGGATAATGACACCACAGAAGGCTGCCACACTACAAGGGCTACAACTGTGCATCTACAAAGACCTGCCCACAAACTGTTCAGTGTGAGATGACCATCTTTGATATAATTCACTGTAGCCAAAGGGTATTATTTAAAAATATCTAATATACCCTTCACCTTTGTCTTTAAAAGCTATTCTTTGCACTTGGATATAGCAGTGCATGTCTATTATTGAGGAGCTAAGGCAGTGAAGCAGGAAGAACAGGCTTGAACTGGTGGATGAAACTGTCTTAAACAACCACACACACACACACACACACACGCACGCACGCAAGCACACACGCACATGCACGCACACACACGCCAAACCACAAAAAACAAACCCCAATCAAAAATACAAAAACAATAAACAAAGAAAAGAGCTCTTTTTCTATACTAATTTTCAGTATGCTTGTAATTACTACAGCACACATGTTCATGACGGTGAGACTCTGCCAAGCCCAATTAATCAATGTCATTCTTTGGAGAGCTTCTCTCTTGCTTATTTTTCAAATTTAGGTTGATACTTCCAAGGAGAAAGGATAAGGGAGGACTTTGCAACTATTAACTTGACCATTCCCCAATACAGGTTGGTAGTAGTTAACTGGACAGCACTCCAGTCCATATAAATGTGAGCATCAATTGTCGCATTTTCCCCCAAAATAACTGTACCCTGCAAACCTCAGATACTTGTATGACAAGATGTCTCAACACCTGGTGAAAATCATTATTTTAGTCTTTAAAAATTCTTGTCAAGTTTGCTACATGTGTTCTAATTAATTTATACAAGAACCTGGAGCTAAACCACACAAAATATCTACTGTAGCTGATTTAATGTGTTGAATTCAAATATTATGGGAGAACATGAAATTTTTATAAATAGGTGCATCTGTTGGTTTAAAAGAACATTTCAGAGTCTAATTTCAATTCCAGAAAGCCTGTAAGGGAAATAATTGTGTCTTATCTTGTTTATGTTAGTATGCACCCATGTATAATTATTGACTTTAAAATGATGTTTTTGGATTGAATGTTATAACAGTAAGGTCATGTAATCATGTAACATGGATAGAAAGGTGTAGAAGCAAAGACAGATGACAAAGTTTAGCCATACCATCAATATTGTCAAGCTATTCTGAGATGTGTAATATTTACTATAAATACAGTGCTTCTGGTGTATACTAATAATGCTAAACAAAGATATATTTGTAAATCAAAATCAATTAAGAGCTTGACTTCAAAATAACAGCTTCCGGCCCAGAAAAGTACAAAGAAGGAACACTTAAGGCAAAAATGTACAACAATTCACTAATGGAATTTGCAATGCTCTTTCATGTTCCCAGGATGAAAGGATTTCACAGAACACGCTTCACTCATCTCTTCCTCTCCAGTCCCCGGTCAGGACTCAGGCACCTTTAAAGTCCATGGAAGGGAGCTAGCCCTCATTTGTAGTGGCCTTCTTCCATAAATCTGAGCATTACTAAGTAACCTCCAATTAACATCACTAGACTACTGTCTACTAGAGGTTTTCTGATAGAGACAGCTTTGGAAAAACTGCATGATACAGCTAATGAGATACATTTCTTTCAATGTTTAGCTCATTGTTTCTAAATAGTTATTTTTTAATATCAATTAAATAGTCCTCAGTATCACCAATTTACATGTTTATAGTAAAACATTTTATATGTTTCATGCACTTTATATTCTTTGTCTGAAAAAAACCTATGATTTGTCCATTGGTCTTATAAATAGCAGTCAAATAAATTTACAACCATTATAAGGAAAAATGAACAAATAACAAGAAATACTAGTCAGTTTGAAACAAATATTTACTATAAATAGTCCAAGCTATCTGGTGATGGGGATCCCAGACAGCCTTCTTCATTCATTTAGTCTGCAAACATTTATTGAAGTTGGTGTTAAGAAGCTAGTTCATTCATATCTATAAAGCCTAACATAGGCCTGGGACACATTAGATGATCAATAAATATCATGGAACAAATTCTAGCATGCACTGCAAGACATAAGCTACATTTCTGTGTGGTTTTCTTATTAATAATTATCATTACTGTAAATCATGTTTTCTGCCACTAGAAAGCTTATCTGTATCTAAAAGTAACAGTAGATACGAAATAGCAAGTGAAATAGCTATTCATGATAAATTAAATTGGCTAAAATAAATGAGGCAATTTTTAAGGAGATGCCAATAATTTTTCCAATAAACTGAACCAGTTAAGTTTTAGTTTCCAGCACCCACATGGTGGCTAACAACCATACATAATTCCAGTTCCAGGAGATCCAGTACCCTCTTCTGACAACACAGGTACACTTTCATTAATGCAGGCACTACACTCAAACACATAAAGCAAAAATAATAAATAAAATACATTAGAAAAAAATTATTCTCTACTTCAAAGCTTTACTATTCCCATCTCCTCATAAACCCTTATAATCAATAGTAATCCCACACATAGTAAGCTCTACAGTGGTGGCATTTATATTAATATAACAAAAATCAATCTATCAAAACCAAATTAGAACACCTGATTCAAAGCACTTTTTCCCAAGTTGTTATATTTTTAAGTTCACAGTTAATCAAAATTTAAATGTGATTACATTTTGTAGTGAAATCAAACTTGATCACTCTGAAAAATGGGAAGATAAGCCATGTCAAATATTCAAGTCTTCAATGAAATTATATGCCAATCAGACTTTTACAGTTAGCTAATTGAAACAGCATTATGCATTTCAGCAAGAATGGAGCATCTTTTAATGAATGCAATCAGCCTTCCTGTTCTTTCCCTCCCTCTATCAATTAAAGATGGAAGTAAGATTTTTTTAAAATGAGATCCATACATAGTTTATGCTAACTTGAAAAGTTTTCATAAAATTTCTGGGCAGTTTAATAAGTAACCAAAATCTCTAACTTTTATAGATAAGACATGTCACCTATTAAAATTTAAATTTTAAATCTGTTATATTCTTTAAACAAATACCCAACAATAGTAATGATCTAAAATTCAATGTAGTCTTTTAATTTTACTTTTCCAGTCCTGAAAAAAGCAGGATTTTATTATGGAAATCCAAGATGAATTTGAAAATGATAACAATAGTTAGATAAAAGAGATTTTGAATATTTTGAATTGATATTAAAGATGATTACCAGGTATAGTGGTCACACCTGTTATCCCAGTAGTCAGAAAGCAAAGGCAGCAAGATCAGGAGTTCAAGGCCAGTCTATCTCAAAAGCAATTACCCCAGACACCAAGAGAAACATGTTACATCTATGTAAGGTATCATTTTGTGTTACTGTTCCAGTCCATTTATTTCCTTTTTCTTTCTTTGTCTTTCTATTGTCGTGATTTTCTCATCTCTTTGCTCTTATTATTTAATTATTTTCTCTTCTTTCATTAACCCAGTTACAGGAAATAATTAGAGGTCAGCTTCAGTATTAAAAAAAAAAATCAAAGGAGAACACAAGCAAACAGTAACAAAACTTAAACTTAGGTTAGTGTTAATTGTGTGTTGAAATATGGAAGGAGGGGGCTGGAGAAATAGCTCAGTGGTTAAGAGTACTGGCTTTTCTTACAGAAGACCTGGGTTCAATTCCCAGCACCCACATGGTAGCTAATAGCCATCCATTACTCCAGTTCCAAGGGATTTGACACCTTCTTCTGTCCTCTACAGGCACTGCATGACATGAGTGCACTTACACACAGGCAGGCATACACTCATACACATAAAATAAAAGTAAATGAATTACAAAAAAAGAAATATAGAAGGAGGTAACTCGTGTCCATATAAACAGCTCTTGAGGGGCTGCAAAGATGGCTTAGCGGTTAGGAGCACTGGTTGTTCTTGCAAAGGACCCAGGTTTGAATCCCAGCACCCACATGGCAGCTAACAACTGTCCCACGGGATCCGACAGCCTCTCCACGGGCATTGCACACACGGGTGCACTTACCTACATGCAAGCAATACATGCATACACATAAAATAAATACAATAATTTTAAAAATTAATTTAAAAATAAAATAAATAGCTTTTGAATTATATTGCCTGTACACTATACAGACAATGATGACAAAGGAAGGAGAAGGTTTTACTTGCCAGATTAATACTAAGACTGGGGCCTTAGTTTAGATACAAGAATGGGTAGATCTGATGTGATAGTATTGGGAAATTCCTCAGTACTTATATCAATTTCCCACCTAAGGACAGGTTCTAGGGACATGGAAAGAATTTGAAGATTTCCAGTCCAAGACAAAGGTTGTGTAGACATAAGCAATGAATCCAAACTAAATGGACAGGTAAGGTCAAAGGGCAGGAGCCAGGAGGGATGGGGCACTCACGAGGGCAACGACGGGAAGAGCATGGCCAGGAAAGGAGTGAAGCAGGGCAACATCGAGAGTGTCAATCACTCACTTTCTGAAGGACCCTAAGTTCACATTTGGTCAGAAGTGGAAAGAAATGGGCATTATTGTGAACCAAACCCCTTTTCCATAAAGCAAATAGTAATAGGTTGGGTAATTCAATAACAGCCCCTTACAACTTGAGAGTGATCATTTCACAACTTTTCTCAGGCTAAATGTGTAATTGGTTATGGATCAATAAGTAATTTCTCTTAGAAGGAAAAGGTCTTGTTTTCTTCTTTTTAATTTATATTTCTTGAAGCAGCAAGACTCTTAAATCAGAGCTACGCAAACATATTTCGAAAGTTGAGATTACTTTAAACAGCAAGATCCCTTACTGCCCTGTTAAGTTTATCTCAACTGATCATTTATTTATGATGCTATAAAATCCAAATGCTTTCAATTTTGATTGTTAGATACTTGCTGAAAGGCAGCTGAAATTACTTTCCCAGAGTTCCCATTTTTGACAAGCGCATTTTGAATGGAAAATTTACAATGGTTCAATAATGGTTGTGCTGAGGTGGCATTTTCTGCTTATTTTTTCCAAGATTAGCAGTGAATTTAGCCCTTGTGGTCAGTGTAAACCTTTACCCAGCTTTTTGGAAATTCTAGAAATCTAATGTGAAAATAAGATTAAGGAAAAATAAAATCTTTAAGAATTGAAACCTTATAAATATGTCTAATAAAGTTTGGTGTCCAGCGGTTTTCCAAATGATTTTAGGACTAATCCCTAAAAGCCAATTTCCAATAAGAAAAGAAATAGTGTCCTAATCACAACTCTTGAGGGTTAAAAGTAGACTGTGGCGAGTTAAACAAAAAGAAAACAGATCAAACTTACATGATCACAGGAGGCAGGGGTGACAGACGAAATCTAAGTTTAAAATAGAGGCTGTGGAGAATTAATTGCTCTTGAAATTTCCAGAAGATACTCTAGATAAATATAGAACCTTTTAGAGTTTTTTCATTTATTTTCCTGATTTATTTTTAATCCTGTTTGGGATGGACCCTAGGGCCTTGCACATGCCAGGCAAGCACTTTACCACAGATATACACTGCCAGCTCTAGAGTTCTAAATATGTGATATATTTTCCTGCTTGTCATTTTGATATAAAGTAGAATATTAATATCCCTTACCAATTAAACACTGCATTTGTGTCTTCATAAGTAATGTAAGGAAATGAGGACTTGAGGAACCATGACTGACCTTGTTAATTCTTTGAATATAGAGGTAAAAAGAAGGGTCCCTGAACTATAAAGTCAATTACAGAATCTAAAAAGAAAGCTTCTCAGTCATAAGCTACCATTACCTTTTACAATGTGCTGATTAAATTCTTATGAGAGGTGTTGCAGAACTCAGACACAAAGGAACAGTTTTGGGACATAAATCTCAAGCGTCCATAGACCTTTCTTTCTGGACACATATCAAAGCTGGTACAGAATGCCACAAAAACAATTGTGTTTGCCATTTTCTTTCATGTCCCCAAATATCCTTAAAGTATCCTTTCCCTCTTTCCTTCCACACTGTGTAACCATGTAGCTTTAGACAATTTTTCTCTCTGACAAGGAAAGAGGTAAGAACACCAAATCCAGTTCTTTGAATGCCACTGATATTAGAACCAGCTACTTCAAGCTAGGTTTTATAATACTGCTAAGCAAGAACTTACTTTATTAACTGCCTAAAGACACTAAAATTGCTGCCAAAAGCCTTTGTGAATACAAAATTGAAATGTTTTCATATTCAAAAATAAAGATAACTGTTTGTATTATAAAGTACATGTTAACAACAATAATACCTCTAAAGTTTACTGTAACAAGATATTGATTTCTGGGGCAAAAAAAAAAAAACAATCTAAGAAGCAAAATTGTAAATATACAAAATTATCAGTGAAATGGAAATTTCAAGCCTTATTTGAAAAGTACTTACTATGTGCAGTTCAAGGTAGTCACCCAGGCCTGAGGAACTGTCCACTCGCACCAATACTGCTTCTTTTTGGACAGTGCTAAATCCTATGGCCAGCCTGTCTGCTCGTGTACTCGGCCGGTCATTAGGAGGCCACTTATACGTGATCTGTCCACCACCTTTGCTAAAGATATACGTTGTCCCAGCTGTAAAACAAAAACCAAATCTAGTCAGCACCAATACACTGAGTCTACACTTCCCCATGTCATGTTGATATATCAATAAAATGTTGATGGTACACACAAGACTATGGCAAAGCAAATAACAGATTTCAATCAAACATGCTCAAGAAAGAGGACAGCATTGTTTTAAATGAAACAGAGATGCTACTTCGTTTTTATACACTCATTAAATCCACCAGCAGGTGTTTGAGAACAACCGGTGGATTGCAGCTTTCTCAATCGAGCTGGGCAAGCATAGGACGTAATGGGTTTCTATTTCTTCCTGCCAATGTTTAAGAACTAGTTTAGTAGGAAACATTGACTGGTGGTTTCAAAAATCAGCAGAAACATCTATCAACTTGTTTTTGAAACAAGAGCTGCATGTAGATATGGCAGGGTCATACGGCACAGGGGAGCATATTTCAACAAATATGCTACAAATCAAAATTTTATGGGGAAAGGGTCTATTCACATGTGACACAGGTTAATTTATGAATTAACAACCATAAGCCCCAGCAGTCCTGCCAAGAAATACAGATAATAGATCCCAGTCGTAGAAGTCGGTTCTTATTTAACGAGCAGCGACTGGTGTCTGCAGAGACTGGGCATCCTAGAGAGTCTCTCTCCCCCGTCACTCTCTCCAAGTGCATACAGCACAGAGAAAAATGCCACGGTCTCATTCTGTGAGTATTCAATTTTTTCGATAGGATAATGATGCCGGGTCATTATTCAGTTAATTCAACCAGTATTTTGAGGCAATTTTATTCAGCACCCAAGGCGCTGAAGTCCCACTCCTACACCACTAGCACCTTTCTGATTGAACCGAATAAATCCCTTAATCGGAACATTCAGAAGAGATTCCAAGAAACTATATAAGAGAATAGAGGCAGCTCTAATGATATAGGTCTGTAATCCCTGCTACTCAGAACACTGAGGTAGGAAGATCCCAAGTTCAAGGCCTGCCTAGGCCACAGATGGTCTAGCCTAGGAATCTGGGATGAAGTCTAGAATATTAGAATACAAAATAAAAGGAGGCTGAGATGTCAGTGGTAGAGTTCTCACCTAGCTTACACAAAGCCACAGAGTCAATCCTCAGGAGTGGGGAAAAAGAAAAAGAGAAACAGGGCCTTGGGAAGAGACGTTCCTCCACACAAATGTATATGTATTTAGCATAGGAACAGACCTTAGAGAGAATTTATAGAGGAAGAGATGGCCTTCCAACAGCAAAGAATGCCTATTTGGATTTATTATGTAGCTGCTGTTGTTTCATAGTGATGCCCAAATATCTTGTAAAATGAAACTCCTGGGTCTATCTGGGAAGTATCCCTAGAAGAGATTAGCATTTAGATCAGTGGACAGAGTTAAGCAGATGGCCCAGCCAGTGTAGAGGGGCTGTAATTCATTGAGAGTTTGAATAGAAAAATGGAGGAAAAATGTGGTTTTCCTCTTTTTCTTCCTGACTTCCTGTGCTTAGACCATATTTTTCTTCTGCCTTTATGGATCTTGGGTCTTCAAAGCACATGACTGGTATGCCTGTGTTTGCAGCTTGCAAGCAACACTTCATATATGTACAAGATTATAGAAAATAGACACTCTGTAATTCATGGATTGATGATAGATGATGTAGATAGGTATATAGATGATAGATGATAGATAGATGATAGATAGATAGGTGATAGATAGATAGATACATGCATAGATAGATAGATAAATAGATGATAGATAGATAGATAGAATATCCTACATTGCTTCTATTTCTCTGAAAAACACTCATCTACCCACAATGTGCCAAATATTGAACGAAAAACAATTTTAATAATTAGGCCACAAACATCTTGATATATGGGGATGAGATCTACAAATACAAATACTTATATGTAAAAGTTGTGTATAAAGCCGTATGCTTTCTATGACTACAAATTTGCCAATTAAATAAAATTTATCTAACATCCCATTTATGTGAATTTAATTAAGCAGTTTATTAGTTTATTCTAGGGATCAGCTAATCTTCCTATTCATCTCAAACATTCCCATGGGCTCTTGGAGATGTGTGCAATGTGCATATACCTGATGATCACAACACCTTGGTGTGTGTAAACCTCCCCCAAGAAACAGTCAGGAGATAACTGCAAAAATGATACACCAGAATACTATAAAGGTGAAATGCTGTGCCAGCTGCGTACTTCCTTTAATTGTTTACATGTCGATATATGAAAGCACTTCATCTATCCAACACAAGAAAAGTTAGGTTATATTTAAAAGGCACCCATCATTGTACAAGCCAATAAAATTCAAAGTATATAGGCTGTACATTAGAAATGCTATGAATTATAGAATTCAGGGGTGTAACTCACTATAAGAATAGCTATCATCCTCAACACCTTACACTTCATTCCAACACAGAAAGAGAGAGAGAGAAAGAGAAAGAGAATTTGTTGGGATTTGAATGTGAAACGTCCCTTATACATTTGTGTGTTTAACTACTTGGTCTCCAGCTGGTTGCACCATTTTGGAAGGCTGAGGAACATCTGGGAGCTTGAGTCTTGATGGATGATTTGAATCACTAAGGATGGGCCTTGAGGTTTGGTAGCCTAGTTCCAGTTCCTGCCTACCCTCTGTTTCCATACTGGGGATGGATACAGTGTGCCCATCCACTTCAGGCTTCTACCTCCATGCCTTCCCTGCCATGATGGATTGTACCCTCAACTTGTGAGCCAAAAGAAACCCTTCCTTTTTGAATCTTGTTTTCTCAGGTGATACAAAAGTAACTAATACACAAATTACCTATAACATCCCCAGAAGTTAATTCACCATAATATTAATCAGCAAGGTTTTTCTCTACTTCATATTTGGTATTTTGAAGGTTAAGTTTTACCTGTTTTGGTAAAGAATGTCGATAAAATGAAACATATGAAAAGACATAACAGCTGTAACTGTTGAAAATCATTATTTTTCTCTTTCTAAAATTTATTTTGTTATTTTATATTTGTATATGAATATATTGCCTGCATGTGTATAAAGTGCGCCTGTGTTGTGCAGTGCCCGCAGTGTTCGGAAGAGGACATTACATTCTCCTAGAACTGAAGTTATGAATGGTTGTCCATGTGGGTGCTGGGAATCGAACATGTATCCTTTGCAAGAACAGCCACTGCTCTTAACCTCTGAGCCATCTCTCCAGCCCCTAATTTTCTCTTTTTAATTCACTCTGTTCTCTAATGCAAAAGAAATGTTATTTCATATGAAATGAGAAAAATGTTCCAAACAAGAGACACTGTTTAGCAATGAAAAACAGAAAAAAATATCTAAGAATTTTGATGTTCTCTTCTAAAATTATCTGAATGAAGCTTTGCTTATATTATCTGGCAAGGTTATTCCTTTTTTTTTTTTTTTTTTTTAAAGGGTTCCCCTGTAACTTCCGCTGGCCTGGAATCCACTATGGACACCCGGCG
>NW_008359442.1:7773969-7778908 GCF_000622305.1 Nannospalax galili | reverse complement strand
CCACTCTCCAGCCTATTCCAACAACTTTAATAATTTTTTGTATTAAAGGTGTGTATATAATTATCAAAAGTTTAAAAATAAAAATATAACCAAGAAATTAATTCAACAGTAACAAAATCTGGCAAGGTTTTTCCTTTTTTTTTTTTTTTTTTATACAGGGTCTCCCTGTAACCTCAGCTGGCCTGGAACTCACTATGGACACCAGGCTGGCCTCAATCTCCCAGAGATCTGCCTGCCAGGATTAAAGGCCTTAATGACCATCCCTGTCTTGTTATTGTTATTTTTTGAGACAGAATTTCATTAAGGCTGGCTTCAAACTCCCACCCCCTGACTTCCCTGTTGGTATTATGGCCTGAGCTCCAACACTTGGCTAATTTTGAAGTTCAAAAAATCATTTTCATGACTATTTCTTCATTTCTGTTTAGAAAAGAAGATAAAAAATTACTCCCATATCTTGAGGAAATGTAGTTATAAGAAATGACATGTCTAAAGTCAGTCACATATCCAGTTAAGTGGCATAGCTGGTACATAATCTAGCTTCTAGATGCCTGTCACAGGATATATGGTTTTTATTACACTGTTTCTATTATAGCAAGAGAACCTACGTAGGAAAGAGAATGGAAAGCTGTGCCACCTTCTCTATTTATGCATGTTTCTAAATGGGAAACTCTAAGACATCAGTGCCATGAGAATTGACATGTCAGTCTAACTTATCAAACCATCTATTATACCCTAATGCCTCCTATTCATAGTGACATTTCGGCCCATGATCATATGCTTTCCTTCCACTTCACAATGTTTTAAAATAACAACGAAAGGATGTAAATGTTCAATGGCAGAACCCTGACTACAACATATATTGACATTTAGTTGGGTTACTTTCCAAAGCTCTGGATTATTTCTAAATGCATAGTTATAGGATATAAGGTGTTTTTCTACATGTTTACATTTCTGGTGAAACAAATATAGTACAAATATAGTTAGACAATATATGATTTAATCCCCTATTTCACCCTTTCTAAACACAGGAGATGTGGTCAGTAGCAGGCTACCAGCTAATCTTTCCTCCTTGTGGCAACTTTATGATGCATTAGACTTCACAAAAAGAAACAAGCATGTGACTACATTGAGTTTCTTTTTCTCTGGGTTTATTATCTAAGGAGCAGTCTTTGGTCTGTGCACAACAGCACATTGCACTGAACTCAACAGCACAATTTCACAATGAATGAAAGAATTGGATTCCAGTCCTCTCTTCTGCTTGCCTCTATAAGCATCCTAGTTTCTTTGCTAAGAATCCATTTGAATCAAACTTGACAAAATCTGATCTATTCTCAAATCCCTTCCATGCAGTTAGAAAATTATTCTCATAATCCAATATAGTGGGTTGTTGGGCTGAAATTTTAAAATCTACTTCATTTTGCATGTGTCTTTGTGTTTCGTAGAGACAATGTACTTACTGCACCAAAGGAACTTAAAAATTACAAATGAAAACTCTGGACTCAGCAGACCTGGGCTCACATTCCATCTGTATCATTTACTATGCACAAGACCATGAGCATGTAATTGTTCAAAGTTTAGGGCTTCCTGTCTGAAGAAACAAATGGGACTATTTGATAGAACTTCTGTCAGGATTGAATGAGATAGTGCACAGAATCATGTTAGTAATTCCTAGCATATGGTAAGCACCCAGTCAAATTTAGATAGTTATAGGTATTTGTGTGTGTGTGTACATGTGTATTAGTGAGCATGCACACCCACAGCTCATAAAAGTATAAAAGTAACACCGCAATATGTTGATTCATTTTCATACAAGAATCCTGAGAAAATTTGACTCTATTTCAGTTATTTTCAAGTACCTTTTAGAGAAGGATGCCCGTATACCCCAGTTTTTACTAATCTTTTCTGTGTTTCATTCATTGGATTAGCACTTTTCTTCACATAAAACTATCATATTGTTGCTATTTGCTTTCACTAATAGTGAATATTAGAAGTGGCATTAAGTTATGTTACATGAAAACTATCATCTAGCAGGGTAAAATTTTTAGCACGAGGCAAAGGTATCAACTTGGCCATTAAATAAAGAAGTATGTCTATATAAAATGAGCAATGTACTTCATACTTCAATTTTGTCCTTGGAAGCATGTGTTGTTTTTGATATAAGCGAACAGAGGGCTGTACCGGCACACCCTAACCCCAGTTCTAAGCTATGTGTCAGCATGGAAAAGAATACAGAGAGACGTGCCACCTTCATTACATATTCATGCTTCTAGATGGAAATGCTAGCACATTGGGGACACGAGGACAAGTGGATTTCCTGCAAATTGACCTTGGCATCCACCATCACCTCACTAAATGTATGGATGACTCAAACTTAAAGTGGTTTTTTAGCAGTCTCCACTTAACACTGTTCAGCAACTCCCTATTACTCACCCTGCATTTATTAACAAAGCTGGCATCATCAGCTACAAATTCATGAATGTCAACACACTTTATGCCAAAATAAATGTTTGCCAAAATTATACATGGGCTCCATTTTCTGTCTGAATTGCCCATGATGTTGTAGTAAGAAATATTTCCAGATCTTTGAACATTATTATTTACATAAAAGGCAACTCTTCCTGCTGTTCTTTTTTTTTTTAATCAGCCATCCCCTCCTCCCTAAATGCTCCCAACTCAGTCCCACTTTGCTTCAGCAAAGGCTGATATATTTCTCCCAAATGGATTAAACCTTTCTGAAAAAGAAATCCAATCAGCATGTCCAGGATTCTTCGATTATTGGTTGCTCAAGATCCTTGCTACATGTACAATAATATAATTAACTTCTGAAAAGATTAGCTTCTAACCCATAAGCATGTGAATAAAAGGTACCTTTTGAAAGCCTGTAATTCCTCAAATGTCATCCTGTAACCAACATGAAACACTCAGGCCATTATGTTTCCAGTAAATGTAACAGCGATATAACACTTTACTTGGAGAAAGTTGCCAAGCAGTCGATGAAAATTAAAACAATTATATAAAAAAAGAGAGCTTTTATTCCTCCTATAACCTTGTCAAGATGGCACTGTTCAATTGAAATTTGCTGAGGATTTTTAATCTATGGGAAATATTCTTTGGATTAAAGGACATAAAAGAGCAAGAGCAATAAAAAGATCATGCGGTATGCCAAGAGTTTAAACTAATTGTAAAATCTCTATATTGGGAAAACAAACAAAATCTTAGCAATCATTAACAACAGCAGGTAATTACAGTTCATTGTCTTTCTACATAATTATAATTTTTGTGATAGGAAACTATTTCATGAAAGTGAGTGGTATTGGTTTTCCCACTCTTAAAATTTGTTTTAAAAAGAATAAAAAATGTAGGCAAGATTGTATTATATTAGAAAAGATTCAAAGGATTTGAGGTAGATGTAGTAGAATGGACAAACTCATTCCATGTTTGTAGAGACTATAGAACAAAATAGGGTTTTTAGCCATATATCTTTCAAAGAGAAACTAGGAGCTTAAAGAAAAGAAGAAAGCACAGGCCTATAATGAAATTGAAAGATGCTTTCCCCAGGCTTTCAGTGAAATCAAAATGAAAGTATTCAGAAAACCTTAAGCAATTCCTCAGTAATTAAGGTTTCATCAAAGTAGCTCAGTATGATGTGCAAGAAAGACAGAACAGCAAGTCTGCCCTGTATGGACAGTTGTATGTTTTATCAGAACCCCAAACTCAGAATTAAGGAAAATCATTATAATTTTAAAATAAGTCATTGACATTTTATTAAATTGAAAGCTAGTTGAAAAAGATAAAAAGAGACTTTGTTCAAACATTGGAATTTCTTTAAAGTGGCACTGCACAGAGTCAGTGTATACATACAACCCCAAACATCAATCATAAACCAGCTTGTGAAAACACAGAGGAATGCTCTCCAGTGAGCCAGCCTCCATAAGCTTCAGCTCTACCGTAGCCAAACACCATTTCAAAATGAAAAATGTTGTGTGCTTATTCATAGAGAAATTTCAATCAACTAAAACTATCAAGAAAATGAAACAACAAAAAGCTATCATGATTTTTATGAAGTCAGGAATCATTTCTCTCAGATAATTCAAATACTAATTATGTCCTTCAATAAAGTAATAACAAATTTTTCCTTTGCTATTGGCCCAAAACATTTGTCCAATAAAAGTAATTTTCTAATAAATATTCTATGTTTGTCTAAGCTTACTGTCATACAAATACTATGCCTTAGAAGGAACTATATGTTTATGATACATATGTATATTTTAGACTTTAATATTTATGGAAAGACTCCGTGGCATAAAAAAATTATTCATTCTTCAGAAAACAAGTGTGTTCCCCTGTGATACCTAAAATAATATTTTAGGATGTAAACAGATTCATAAATGACTCTTGTTTATATTCCTGAAATGAAATCAGGAAAAGCACAATTAGTTATGAATATTTTCCAAACTTTCAATGAGATTAGTGGTGGCTGAATGAACTAGATCTCATAGTAGAACCAATTCTGAATCAGACATCTCTCAAACAGGAGAACTAATTGATCCTCATGTGTATTTTATAAAGGTAAGACTACATCATCAATAACTGATGTCAACTGAATTCATTTGAATAAGTCATTGTCTTTTTTCCACATTATAAGGCGACTGATTAAAACGTGCAATATTGTTAACCCACCCTATCTCCTGGTAGCCTGATGAGGGCCAATTATAGGAAAAGAGATAGGAAAATATAACCTAAAATTGAGCATTTTTTGGTCAAGCAGTCAGATTTATATGCTAAAGGTGAATATTACAGTTAAATGGTTTGGTTCGGATGTCAGGTAACTGAAAAGCAACCATGTCACCAGCTGCTTTGGGTTGTTAAGTAGTATCTTGCAAAGATAATGGTAGTCAAGACTCTGGTTAATTATTACCTTAGAACTGAGAAGCAAGCA
>NW_008359442.1:7744301-7773941 GCF_000622305.1 Nannospalax galili | reverse complement strand
TATATACTGGAGATTGAACTAAAGCCTTGAATAGATGGGCAAGGGCTCACCCAATGAGCTGTATTCCCAGTCATCTTTCTACTTTTTACTATCTATTTTTTGTTAGAGTCTCAATACATTGCCCAAGCTGGTCTTAAAGTCGCTCTATAGACCCCACTGGCCTTGAACCTGTGATCTTGCTATCTTAGCCTCTTGAATAGCTGTAATTATAGACTCGTCCCACGAGGCACTGCGTGACACATTTTCTTTTATAGAAACTACTTGTATTTTCTCTTTGTACATGTTATTTAGATAATATCCCCGCTGGAAGTACTTGAGTTCTATAGTTTGTACAACCAAGTGAAACAAACTTTTTCTGTGATTAAATCTGAAGTTCAGGAAACTTTTAAACAATATCTTGGTCTTAGATATGTGACTGAGAATAAAAGCATGAAAGTGGAAGACTTTCTACCAGTCAGATTGCGGAACCTTCATAAAGAAGGCAAAGTGACCCAGGACGAAAAATCACAACAAGCAAAGCAATCATAAAAACGCCAACCCTGAGAACCTCAAATGTCTGTGTCTTTCTTTCTGAAACTGGGCTCCCTCAAGCAGTATGTGAACTTTATTGAAATGTCTCTGGCTAGTGATTCAGTAATCAATTTGCATTAGAGATATAAGCATCAGGGATGGGGAGAGCTGGAGTCATACCAGAAGGTCCTTTAAGAAAAATTTTATTTTGAAGAACATCAAATGAGCTATTCCAGCTCCTAGCAAATTCTTAAAGTGAATAGCCGCCATAAGTTATAGTTTGCAGTGATGCCCTTCAATTTGTGCACTTCAAAATTTAATTGTAAATGTTCTGAAATTTCAGTTAAAAAAAAATTCCCTAAGCAGAGCAGTGAAATTTGATATCACTCAACCAATAAACCAGATGCTCACTCACCCATCCATGAGTCATTCTCAGGGTTAGCCATTGTCAGAACCACTCAGATTCTTCCAGCATGGTTTGTAGTCTTAAAATCATGGAGATCTTTAGCCTTGAGTCAGAATAAACTGCCCCAATCTCATGATTAGAGCTTGGTAACATCAGTATTGACTTAGTGGAAACACGCTGTCCCACCCTCTTAATTAGAGCTTATTCACATTACTATACACCAATCCCTTCCATAGGTTTAGAATTAAGAGCTGTCCTGTTGCCAGAGAGAGGCTTTAGAAATTACTGTAAATATGAACAAATGTCTGTCTAATAAATGATACTTGCATATGTGGTTGTAAAAAAAATAGAGGACATGTCTAAAGGACAGAGAGGGGTAGTAATTACAGGGGAAAGGATCGTATATCCTCTAATAGAATAAGAATCAGAAATAGAAAAAAGAATCTTGCTTAAGACTGTTTTCAGAAGTTTCTGAGAACACCGAAAGCAACAGGGCTTGGTGGTGTTCAGGACTGCCCTCTGCGTGAGATGGATGCCATCTTTCTGAGCTCAGCTGTTCCCACTTGCCAAAGATCATCCCAGCTGGACCTGTTGACTGTTGCCAGCACCACATACAAGGAGGAGCAGGGAGAATCATGTGACCCTTACCTGACTATCCAGCCACACCTCCAAACTCAGAGTGGGAAATTGGGTCCAGAAGCATAAAACATTTTCCAAGAATAGGTAGAAGACAAACTTCAATAAATGGGAAATGACTTCTTTGTTTTTTTCCTTTTGTTGTTGTTGTTCTTTGAGATAGGGTCTCTCTGTAGTCCCAGATGACCTGGAACCCACCTGTGTACACCTCGCTGGCCTTGATCTCACAGAAATCTACTGGCCTTTGCCTCCCAAGTGCTGGGATTAAAGATTGAAGGTAGGTGCCATCACACCTGGCTGGGAAATCACTTTTTTGAAAGGAAGAAATCTATGACTTTTCTCTTTTCTTTTCTTTTCTTTTCTTTTCTTTTCTTTTCTTTTCTTTTTCTTTTCTTTCTCTCTCTCTCTCTCTAGCCCAAGCTCTTTCTTTCTTATTTATTTTTTTGGTGTTTTTGAGTCAGGGTCATCCTGTAGTCCAAGCTGGCCTGGAACTTGCTAAGTAGACCAGGCTGGCCTCGAACTCACAGAGATCCACCTGCCTCTTCCTCCCAAGTGCTGGGATTAAAGGCGTACACAACCATGCCCAGCCTAGAAATCTATGACTTTTTAAGCACCATTATGTCTTATCTTTTTGTCTCTGGATTTAACTCCCTAGATAAATATAAGAGTTGGAACTATTCAAGGTCAGTATTTTAAAATGCTAGCATGCCATCACATTAAAAATTCTATGAAATGCAAATTTCCTTTAACAAGGAGTCACAAAACTTCAAAAACAGAAAAATGTAATATTAATGTCCTAAGAAAGACTGCATTTAAAAGCATCTTGGTCAGATTTTGCTATTTCTCACAAATTATTTCCTTCCAGCTTTATGAGCAAGAAAACCAGTTCTCATTTTTTTAAGTGTTAATCTATGCTTAGTAGAAAAAGAAATAATAGTAGCAGGTACATTAATAAAAGTAAAATAAAATGTATGTGACTTTGGTTTGTTTATGCCTTAGCTCACTCTTTGAAACAGCTTATGAAGATTGCAAGAAACATAAAACTCAGCCAATTCTAGCCAGGCATGGTGGTGCACGCCTTTAATCCCAGCATTTGGAAGGCAGAGGCAGGTGGGTCTCCGTGAGTTCAAGGCCAGCCTGATCGATACAGCAAGTTTCAAGCCAGCAGGAGCTACAGGAAGACACTGTCTCAAAAAGACCAAAAAAGAACTCAGCCAATTCTGTAAGGTACTTAGTTATCCATATATATATATATATATATATATAATGAAAGTTACAAGAAACAAGAAGTCTGAGAAGTTTGAACACTTACTTTGACAAGCAATTATATTTATAAAATGCAAAATTCAAAGATAGAAGTGTTTGAAACCATGGGAATATTTAGCCCATGATATTCAATTAGGAGGGATGGCTCAGCAAATGATCTTGCAGAGGACCTGGGTTCGATGCCCAACACCCTCATGGTGGCTAACAACCATCAGAGACTCCAGTTCCAGGGGATCCAATGCCCTCTTCTGACCTCCCTGGGCATTGTTTGACATCAGTGCACTTACACACAGGCAGGCAATACACTCATACACATGAATGAAAATGATATCTTTTTAAAAAAGAAATTCAACAAAGGAAAGGAATTTAGAAAGTGATAATTTTTTTAAAAAGATTGTCTACAACACAGTGGAGAATAACAGGGATGACAGAGCATATGGGCTCCAGTGGGGGGTAGGCGAGGCTATGGGAGGGTGCCATTTGGGATGTGGGTATATAGATGAATAAGATTGTTTGGGATGTTCTATATGAAATACAAAAAAATAAACAAATAAAAAATGAGTTATATGTGAGGAAGAAGCATAAAAATTTGTTTCATGTTAATTAGTAGAGGTGAAACACGTTACCACTGAAATCTACCTGATGACTTTATATCCATGCTCAGGTACCAAGGATCTCAGAAAGTAACCGACTATGACTAGTAATAATCCGATACATAGAGATTAGAGACACATGTGCAAACATCTAAGTGTTAGTAGCATTAAAAATGAGTTTTTCTGTATGAAACAGTATATTTTAAAATGAAATGGAGATCTTTTTTAAAGGTTAAAACCTCATTCAATTTTATGTCTTATAGGGTTTATACTGAGTTCAATATTGGTTGTGAGTCTGAGCCTTTAACGGCTGCGCCAGCTCTCCAGCCCTGAGTTCAATATTGTATAACTGTCTTAATTCAACTGTGAACCTAAAAATTTACAGCCAATTTTGAAAGATGCATCTTTGCTCTGGAAATTGTTATTGAATATGTTAATGCTGTAATGAAATGCGTCTTCTAATCATGCGGTTATTAAATAAGTAATTTTAAAAAAAAAAGCTTTCTACGAAGATCTTTATATTTCACCACCCATGTGAACACTCATAAGCGTGAGTGAGAGAATTTGGAATGACCAAAACATCACAGTAGGAACAACAATGCCAAATCAGAAAGAAAGAGAACAAGTAAGAATCAAAGATTTTGTCCTTTGTGCTGGGCTCACAATATTCTGTCTCTCTAGATTAAAATTACAAGCTGGTTCGAATCTCACTTCAGGTCTTTGAACATTCAAGGTCTCTAAGCTCAAAAAAATGCTCAGTTTGAAGCATAGTTATTTAAATTCTATAGTCCTGGGATTAGAGAGATGACTCAGTGGTTAAAAGCACTGACTGCTATTGCAGAGGACCTGGTTCGATTCCCAGCACCCACATGGCAGCTAACAACCATCCATAACTCTAGTTCCAGGGGATCCAGTAACCAATTCTGACCTCCGTGGGTGTTTTGTGACATGGGTGCAATTAACACACATGCAGGCTCATTCACTCATACACATAAAAATAAGAAAAAAATAAGAAAATATTTTTTAAAAAAAGAATTATAAATTCTAGGGTCTTCAATAAGCATCTGTGAGCACAGTTGGGGAAGACCTGCAGAATAAAGCACAGAGGGTCTTGAAGAGGTGAAGTGGGCCACATACTTAAACGCTTGGATTTAGGGTCGATTTACAACACTGAATTAATTTAAAACTGGTTATTGTATTCAAATGAAGTTTGGATCCCATCTGTCTTTGAAGTGACTTAAATTAAGTTCGATAGCTCTTATGGGAAAGAGGCCATTTCTAACTGCATGTAGTAGCTTGCTCCCATCAATCACTAATTAGAATTAATTATTAAGACTTCAGTTTCTTGACTAAAATATTCTAAATCATTTATCAAAGGATGACATGACTTTCTGTTCCTTCTTTAGAACACTGAGGCCATCAACATTTGACTCTTTGGTAAACCCTGCTGAAGTGATGTGTAACAATAACACTATCTAAAAACTACACTTAAACAAGAGAGCAGTATTTTTGGAACAGCAAGCAGTATAAAAGTGCTTTGTGAATATTAACATATTCTAGCAAATTAGTTTGCACTCATTATCATAAGCAATTACTTACTGTTTAGATGCAGCTCGTTTTAAATTGGCAAGCAATTTGCAAGAATTAAAACACAACACAGAGAGCTTTCTGAAAATTCAACAATATCCTGAAACAAGCACCATCTACCAAACATGGGTACTCATGAAACCTATTTGGCATTAAAATAATAACTGAGCAGCTCCATGAACTTCCAATGCAAGTTATTTTGTTTGCATACTATGAATAGGGTTGTGCGCTGGGAAGCATTAGAAAAAAGAGAGCTTAAGGAACAAAAAAAGGGGAGGGTTGGCTTACTTTCTAAAAATGAACTACGTGGTTGATGAAATTTTGATACTTTAATAATCCATAGCATTGTTCTATTGTTCTGAATTATTTGGGGAATCTCAGTTTTCCATTTACAAGTGACTGCTGTTCTGTTTTCTTCATTTTTGTCTATGGTAGAGATGGCTGGTGTTCACTGCTATGCATTTTACCCACTAGAGTGACAGAGCACTCCTGGGTTAGCAAAGCCACTGTCTAGTTTGAGCATACATTTCCCATTCTCCCTGGCAGCCTGAAGAGTGCCCTGTGACAAAGAGATAGCCAATGAGAAGGGACAGACATTACAGCCGAGTCTTCCCGTTTAAGCCCTGATGTTCCAAGGCTAGCCTGCCTATTTCCCTCTTTCTTCTTACTGAAACCGAGCCAGCTGCTTTTGGCTCAGTGGAAGAAGTCACGGTTTAAGCACTGTAGCTTCCTGTTTCTTCTTTTGCAATGGGTCGTGAGTAATCTGACCACTAAAATGTAATGACCCATGACCATTAAAATGCTACTACTATCATGAGCAAAGCTATCTTGCATTTTGATTTGTATATTTCCGGGTCTCATTTTTAGAGCAAAGAGTGTTTATATAGCTTTCGAAAGCAAAATGATAAAACATTTCCATATGGTTTTCTTTACCCTCCTAACAGTCCAACAAATTTAATAAGAAAGCTATAATTAAAATGGAAAGGAAAAAGGATCCACAGAAGTAAATTTGCACAGGATCACAAATTAATTTCAACTACCCTTTTCAGAGTAAACGTGTTACTTACCTGGAAGATTGCCAACATTTTCCCAGTTCCCCAATCCCTTTTCCCTTACAAACAAAAATTATGTAATATTTGCAAAATAAATAAATAAATAAATAAAGGTATAATGTGGGATTTATGAACTTGAAGCCAAATGAAATTAACTGAGCTTGAATACAGAGCATTTATTTAGAAAGCTTGGATCTCTAAATACTTTCCCTGGCCTTTGTGATGGAACTCTCCAGCTTTTTCCATTTCAGAACTTGGAAAAGTCTTTCAACAGGAGCCACCCTTCAAAATCCCAAGCATCAAGAAAGATGGTGCCCTATCTTCTAATCCTCCCTCTAAGTGTAGATTCTGAACTACATGTGCCAGTAAGCAAACAAAAGCCTGGTAATATCAACCACCCACCCTCACCAACATCCTCCAGTATTTACCACTAGCTTATCCCAGAACTTAAATATACTCCAGTCTTATATATTATTGGAGTTCTGTTTCTCATTACAATTCTCTTTCTTGTCTGTTTAACTTGTTAGGTAGACGTTTCTTTGATGCTCATAATACATCAGTTGTTCAAGCGAAGCCAACCAGCCTTAAAAGGAACAGCGGTAAGTGGGTAAAATTAGATAAAGTCTTTCCTCATCTGATTTTTACTGTGAGAAAAAAAATCTTTTTTTCTCTTCAGAGGAAGTAATAACTATCTGGGGAGTGTAGTAGACAATTTATTTAGAGATAGTTTGTATACTAATCAAAATAAAGATTTATAGAAATATTCGGAGGAACATCCACTGAGAGAGAATGAGAAGAAATGTTGCCCTGATACTTCAGGAGTCGCTAGTGTAGACTTACCCTGCTCTGATTGTTTATCTTTGAGGACAGGCTAACTAGGCCAGAGCAATCTCTTCAAGTGAGCTGGCCACAACTGGTGGGGTCTCACTTGGCCGCAGGCTGACTGCCAGAAAACTCCTAACTTGTTTATGGTCCCATCTGCATGCTAAATCCACATCAGCCAGTGTTGACCTTAAAAGGAACACAAGGAATTGAAATAACCCCCAACCTCCTATTACCAGATAAAACATAAATATCACCCCCTTATATAACTTTAGCCTCATGCCTATGTTTACCCCAGGAGTTAGAAATTGATTAGCTAATTTATGTCCCACATCTCCTATTCTTGGCCAAGGATAAAAGTGTCCTTCACTGTTCAGATGGTGCTCAGTCTTGTTATTATAATCTCACAGTAGAATCTCTGGCCTTGGTAGAGACCTAACTTTCCAGTTGTGCTGGGTAGAAACCTAACTTTCCAGTTGTTCTGGGTCAATCACCTGGCCTAGGGCCCACACCTTTTAAGGAAGGTTCGTCTTTAGTCATGCTAGAGAGATAGCCAGAGTAATTAGCTTGTTAGCTTAGCAGGCCACAGCTATGTGGCATTGTAAGTCTCCTTGGTTTTCCAAACTCTTCAGAAAAGCACAGCCTCTCCTGTTCTATTTCTTTGCCCCTAAATGTTTTAAAATTATTTTGTTAACAAGACAAGGAACCCCAAAAGAGATCCCTAATTTCCCTGGTAACATATGGCACTTAACATGGGGCTCCCAAATTTCCCTTACCAGAATCACAAGTGCACAGTTTGTACAAACAAGAGAGCATCTTTAGCAAGATGTAGAAAACCAAAATTCAGTTGAAAAGTCTCAACTCCTCCTGGACCTTATGTTCTATGGACGAGAACCACAGTCCTCAGTAGTAGGAAATCAAGAGGCCCAGACAAAAGCCATGATTCTATTCAGTCAATAATTTCATACAGAGGAAACATAAATCGTCAAAGATGTTCAAGATTCTTGTAATTTTGGAAGGAAGCCCTTTGCACATTTTAAATAAGAGCAGTCACATATCTAACCTATGGAAATGAAATTCGTGAAAAGACAGACAATACCAGACCAGCGCTAGCCCAGGATGTGAAAACTAAACCACAGCAGTTTAAACTTCCTATGTGAAGCACAGATTTCCACAACACAAATCCAAGACACTCAAAGAACAGATTATTCAACACAAAACCACGATACTCAAAAGCCTCATTTTCTTCTCCTACTCCTCTGATGAAGCATAGATCCAATTTTGAGGCAGGTTAACTTGAGGACCCAAGTAGAGATACATAGTTAATAAATTTTGTTATTCTTCCCATTGGAAGGAGAAAGAACTCTCAAAAAGATTTGATGGGCTCCCCTGTGTCTTTGCAACATTTCTCCCACCCCCATTGATTTCAGACCAAGTAGAGATAATCAAGCTGTCTACTTAAAGTATTAATGCTTCATATTTGCAGTTTTAACCACCGAAATTCCACTAGCTACCCACATTCTGAAAGCCCCAAAGATGTGGACGTTCCACAGGTAAGAAGCGAGGTTACACACACATTGCCTTAAGCCAGATTTAGCCCTGGAAATGAAGTCACATTGACCAACTTCCAAAACGTTTAGTCATTCTTTTTTTTTAGACTTCGCTTAACAAATTCACATAAAGCCTCCAAGGTAGTCCAGAGAAGCCCACTTATCCAGCGGCAAAATTAAAGGGCAGAAAAATAAGTGTTTCTGTAATTCCTTGAAAAGAAGTGTGAAAGAAAAGTTCCCAGAAAAACTCTGTATCTAGGACTGAGCTTCCTGAAAGGCTCACCAGCTGATTAGCACTTCAATGCCTGTGCAGATCCAGGGCCTATATACAGCTTTCCTTGGGCAGTGTTTAGCCTCTTGTTGCCCCGCTTTGTTTCTGACTGAGCAGCCCATAACTAACAGATAAAAACCTTTCGGAATGTATTAGTTGACCATAGCACCACCAAAATGAGGCTGAATGCCATCCGACAGCCTCTGAGGCCTATAGCTGAGGTTTCTCTTTTGTTCTATCCACCTAGATTTCCACCAGTGTATCTGAAAAATGTCTTCATTTATGACTTATTTTGTTCTGCTATTATGAAATTTCTTGAAAATGTTACCACACTGGAACATGTAATTTGAGGTAACCGAATCTGCGATCCCAAGCATGGTCAGTCATATTTGACTCCGGAATAAATTATTTCTTACTGACTTTGAGGCAAGAGTTATGCTTTTGTGTCAACAAACAGCAAGATTACTTTCAGGGAAAGAATGTGGATGTCCTTATAGAACCAAACGCCAGCTAAAGACATAGGCAATGTACAGAACTCCAAGATTTAAAAATGCTCAGGGGAGTGTTAGAGTAGCAAAAAGCCCCATAAGATTAACGGTTCCAGACTATAAAATCCTGTTGGAGGACCCACCTTTCCAGGCTCACTGCTCAATGACCTGGCGATAGAACCATCCCTAGGAAGGCAGGTTCACCTGAAGTTATGCTATGTAGTTGGGCGAAATACCTGGTGCATGAATAAGGTAGCAAATGTTTCCTGCCTGGAATCCTGACTTGCAGAGCAGAACTCCACAGCAACTTCTGACCAGCCACAGTCGTGTAGGTCTCTGTAAGTCTGTCTGCTTTCCTGAATTTTTCAGGAAAGCTTACTTTCCCCTTCTCTTCTTCAGGCCTTTCTTACTAAACATGCTTTCTCCAAGGCTTTGCGCTGCCCCTGATATCCTGACATCTTGTATTTCTTTACTTCCTCTAAAGCCTCCTTCTCCCAGCCATGTGGCTGCCAGTCAGTCACATGTTTGACCTCCCACACAGGCTCTAAACCTGCATGGCTTCATGGCTTTCTTTCCTTCTTCCCACTATTCACCTCCTCAGGGCAGCTGCCAAGATTACCAGCTCCCCTGCCTTGAGGATTTTTTTTTTTTAAGAGTCTAATAAAATTGTAAAAGCTTTCATTTGGGTCCATTCTTAAATTCTTTTTTGAATTAGACTTAGAACCCTCTAGGGGACCCTCCTTCTCCCCATTTCAGGAGGTTCACCCTGTTTATTTCCTAAAATTATTCAGTTGTTAAATTTTACATCAAATAAAAACAATTCAGCAAAGTATTTCAATTCATGTTCCTTCAATTTTTAAAAATATATTTTATTATTTTTATGTGTATATACATGCGTATTGCCTGCATGTAGGTAAGTGCACCCGTGTTGTGCAATGCCCACGGAGGACAGAAGAGGCCATCAGATCCCCTGGAACTGGAGTTACAGACATGTTAGCTGCCATGTGGGTGCTGGGATTTGAACCCGGGTCTTCTTCAAGAACAGCCTGTGTTCTTAACCGTTGAGCCTTCTCTCCAGCCCCCACATGTTTCTTTAATTTTGAAAAGATGACATAATGTATATAATACTGTTTCTTTATTTCATTATCTGAATCCTGCATCTCTCTCCCCAAGCCATGTTCGCACTCTGAGTTCATTAATACTTTCTGCTTTTGTTATGCACAGAAACACAAATGCGATTGAACACAGTTAAAAAACCATCATCCCACATAGAGACACTCAGCCTTGAATCAGGAAAATGTGGATCCCAGCCTAATTCATTGCTCTGTGACTTTGCCAAAGTTGTTAAAATTCTCAAATAATCCTTATTTGCATCTCTTGAAAATAAGATTGTTGTTCCAGGTCAACTCCATGGTCATTTCCAACTCTATTCTTTGAGTTTAAAATATCATTCCACTAAAACCAGCTTGAACTTGAGCCCAGAGTTACACTGAGCATCAAGTAGGATGCTCCATTCAACCAGCAAGGCACTGAAGCTAAAATCAGGCTATGACTTCTTTGGCTGACGTTTCTTTCTTATTTGACTTTATATGATAATTGTACAAAATGTTTTCTATATTTTATGGTTCTGAAATAATGCACTAGAAGCTATTATATTTAGTGCACCAATTCTTTCTATAGTTAAAACAGGCTAAGACATGAGTATAAGAAAAAAAAAATACTGGCTGAACATCAATAGCAGTTAATGCTTTTTAATTCCTTAAATCATACACCTTACATGGCTAGTCTAGCAACTCCACCCAAAATCAATACAATACAAAACTCA
Organism: Nannospalax galili; assembly: GCF_000622305.1. Lineage (NCBI taxonomy): Eukaryota > Metazoa > Chordata > Mammalia > Rodentia > Spalacidae > Nannospalax > Nannospalax galili. The sequence goes on along the minus strand of NW_008359442.1, from coordinate 7,762,935 downwards.
CAGAAATGATACTCTAAAATGAGAACTAGTTTTTTTTAAAACCTAGTTATGTAATTACTGAGGTCTTCATATTCTAAAATCTGTAATTACTGCAGTTATACTAAAAAGGGTTGGGTTAAATGTTATTAAGCAAAACCCACCTGGCTGATTTGTTTTGTGAATACATGTTAAGATAATTCCTACTTAGAAGAACAGACTCATTCCAAACTAGAATTATTTTGAACTTGGGTAGATTCTATTGTCACAAATGTGACTCATATCCCGAAAAGGATTCATTACCCTATTCTAGCAGTCAAATTGAGTGGTGAAAATATGAGGAATAATCAACGAAATACAATTCTCTGTAGATGTTAAGTGTAACAGTGCTACATTCTCTGGTTTTTCTACATGAGAAAGATTAGGCATCAACTGAGTATTCCAAAGCTTGCTAAAGACTCCTCAAGGATGCTTGAAAACATCTCCAGCAAGGCCATAGTGATGCCTTTGTTAATTCTCCTGTGCTTGGGAGCATTGAACAAAATCATTTAATATCTTTACAGACACCAATTCAATCACCAACAATGTTTTTGCTCTCCATTGACAGCCACCTTCTAAATGTCATTAAAAGTTTCCTATCAGAGCAGAAAAATATGCTTTAGATATTAACACTCTACATGTTGAGTGAATTTTTCTTCTATCATACTGCCTTTTGCCTTAAGCACTGCTTGAGGGCTAACCAGCAAGGTAAGAACATTTCTTGGTATGAAACATGTATGCACACAAACACACAAACACACACACATACACACACAAAATGCATGCATGCACACACACACACGGAGAGAGAGACAGAGACAGAACTGCTCAGTGTCACAAAACTAGTTATCAGGAACAACACAGTTTTCTTAAGTGTAGTTTTCGTACAATGGTCCTATATTAAAACAATGGAATACAATGCACTCATTTGGAAGATGTCACCACATATAAAATCAACAGATATATGTATTTAGGGCAGTCTACTGGTATTCAAATATTTGAGGAGTCCAAATAAAAGACAAGCAATTATATACTGGTTGCTATACATACTGACAATGCTGATTAGAAACAATATGTTAAGCATAACAGACTTATACTTTGTGACTAAACGAGTGTCTATTTCAGAAATGATGAGGAGTATAAAAAATATATGAAATAGGGACTTCATGCAGATAAGCAATCTTTCAAACACTGCCTACTGAGAGTGAAAGTGAAGACAGAAAGTGGGGAATAAAGAGTAGTGACCAAAAAAATAGTAACCAAGAAGTTGGAGCATACAGTACAAAACTCACAGAAACGGTACTCTAAAATGAGAGCCAGGTTTATTTAAACCTAGTTATATAATTACTGAGGTCTTGGTATTCTGAAATCTATAATTACTGCAGTTATACTAAAAAGGTTTGGGTTAAATGTTATTAAACCAAGACATTGGGGCACGCCTCCTTCTGGAGTTCCAAGCTCAGATTTGCCTCTTGTGTACTAGGTGCTGGCTGCACTCTGAGACATCAAGACCACTTTGTATCACTCTATTGATTGTGATTTAGCTTGGGATCTTCATAGAACAGGCCCCAGTCTAAAGGGTGCTCTTTTGTTTGGACACCATTTATTACATGACATTATGTGACATCAATGGATTCTTACTGCTTTCGTCTTTCTGAAATTCAAGATCACAGGGTCCTTAAGATTTAACAAACTTAGTTTTTCAAATGGAGCTTTCAACCTCAACATTTCTTCTAAGGCTTCTAAGTGGTTTGTATAGAAAGTGTTCACTGTCTGATGTAATAGAACTGTACAAACTGAGAGGTTGCTTAATTAAGGATAATACAATAACATAGACATTTAATTTTTTTTCAGGAAGATTAGGATTTAATATCTTTTCCCTAAAGAGAAGGATGAAAAATTCTCTAGTGAATAAAAAAGAATAAGCAAAGAAAATTAGTCACAATTGAGTGTACATGTACACAGGGAAACAAAATGGATTGCATTGTACACACAACAATAAGTCTCTCGAGATCCACTAATGTTTCATACCCAGGGAAACTAGCCACTCAATCCTTCTAATTCTTTTTGTTCAGCAAAAATCCAAGAGCAGATAAACGACAAAGCAATCATTAAAAAAAAAAACAAATTATAATTAGACAGGTGGAGACACAAAGGGGAAAATATCCTTTACCACTAACAGAAAGATACAGTGAACAGCACACTAATATAGCAATAATAATAATTAATAAAATAATAAATTAAGGCAAAATCTTAATGGGAAGAAAACTCAAATACTCCACATATGCAATAAAATGGAGAGGCTCACCCACACAATTAGAAGTTAGTGATATTTCAATTTTTGTAACAGATTTTTGAGTGTGTTATCTCAATGACAGAAATAACACTGGATGAATTTCTGTAAAGAGTTGCCTTCTAAGATTTCTCTGTCTTTTGGAAAGAAAGTACTAGGGTGATCATGGGTCACTCTCATACTAGGATTACACATCTCTTTTATTTTTATTAATTTTTTGTTTATTTATTGATTTGTTTATTTTTATTTTACATGTTTGAGTGTATTGCCTGCATGTATGTAAGTGTACCACATGCATGCAATGCTCACAGATGCCAGAAGAGGGTGTTGGATCCCCTGTAACTTGGTGTTGGAATAGTACTACCGTGGCACCATCAAAATTTTAATCCAATTATTTTCTAAATGAGATTGTGGGATCTAGATCTCTTTACGGAATATTTAAAAAGAAAAATCCAACAATATGAGACATAATTAGCAAAGCAATATTTATATAATATAAAAGATATGTGTATGTGTGTTAGAGAAAACTCAATTTCCAGATTGATTCTGTAGAACAAAAAATTCTTGAGAAGAAAATTCCAGTACCCATACAAACTCATGTGCCCTTCAAAATAGTGAGATTTGTTACGTGTTTTTTTTCTCCAAGCATATTTAAGGTGAGTAGGTGTAGTACTATGATCCTGTCTGTACAGGAACTTTTCCACTCCTGTGGAACTTATCCTAAAGAAAGGCCAATTCACCAAGTCTAGGTTTCTTTGTATTGAAAATCTGTTTGCTTCTAAGATGAAAAGCTTGTGTTTTTGAATCTGATCTGAAAAGCCTGGAAGCAAGCAACGCCTTGCTAACTCATACTAGATAGTCCAGAGACCAGAAGGGGGCAGCTATTTCCTGTGTGAGATTAAACCTCTTTACGTACATTATCAGAACAGCATTAGAAGATCCTAGTCTAAGAGTTGACAATAGAGAGGACTCACTCTACTCTGCAGATCTCTTCCATCAAAGCCCCCGTATGATGACATCATGACAATGTTATAATGGTCTAGATTGGTTTCATTGTGTTACAAAATGAACTACTAGTTCCCAGATGAAATGTACAAGACTGTTTCTGAGGTAGTTTTTGAAACTTCACCCAGTGGTGATAAATAAAGAAGGAAAACAAAAATTAAAACTAGGATTCAGCACCACTCTCCAGGTACTGAGCTACTTTATTCTAACGGAGAACCGCTGCCAGTGTTAAAACAGAAGGCAGACCAAGGTGTTTTTACAGCATCCTGCTTCCAAATGTGAAGGTGTTGATGAAATGTCCTAATAAAATGTGGAATAATAGTCTATAGCCATAAAAGTTCATTTGTTTTCCTTATAAAAACAGAGGTGGTTATTGTGTGATCAGTGAATGTCATCCTGCGTCGTCCTCATGACCCTCATTCACACTCTAAAAACCCACTGTTTTCAGAGGTCATGGAAACTAGTATCCATATTTAGAAATAATTTCTTTTGCTTTAAGAATGCCTACTCATATTTTTTTTCAAATGCGAGAGGCAAGTTGCATCTTTGAAAAGCTCATATAAAGATAGAAATTTGAGTATCAATTTTGAACTCATTCCAGTTTTCCAAGAATCATTCTAAACTAGATAAGATTGGATCAATCTAACTGACGGAAAGAAGAAATAAACTCTATGTTTGCCCCAACACTAAGGGAGAACAAAGATCAAGGTTCCAGGTTGAAGTCACCTACAATAATAACAGCATCAACAACAAATTCCAGTTGAACTAGGAAAGAGATTGGTGTATAAGTGATGATTTGACTGGGAACTAGCAACTAAGTTGCCAGACTACTAGCCAACATGACCTCTAACCTTTCCTACTTTCCCTTTTTGTCTTTCTTCAGAGCTCCTTTCCTGGCGTTCTTGAGCCCAGCATGAAGGTTGGTTTCTATCTAACTAACACTAAAGGTGCATCTGGTATTTAAGAAAGCATAGTGAGAACAAACTACAATGGTCTACACTGAAATTACTTGGCTAAGTGAGCACAGAAGACATGACTGTCTTTTCCTCATTGTAGAAAACTACAGGAGCATTCAGCTTAATCTCAGTGTACAGACATAGGGGCTATCTAGGGAATTAATTATTTGCTTTGTGCACACCTTATGATCATGTCTTGTAAAAGAACTCCCAAAGCAATCTTTTGTACAGGTCCACTGCTAGTCTGTCTTTAAGAGTCTCATGTGCTCTGTGAAGTTGTCAGGAAAAGAGAAAAAATAATCAGTTGTTTTTCTGTTTTACTAGAGAAGATGAACAGAGAAGCTAGGGGAAGCACAGGGTAATGCCGCTTAATATCAGTGCAAGTTAATCCCGCCTTGAGACTGCCTTTGACAAGTAGCAAGTTAATTCCTGTGTATGCTTCTGCTTCTGAAAGAAGTACATGACATTCTTATTTTTATCAGGAACACTGTGTTAAATGTATTAATATATATCCATACACACACACACACACATATATATATATATGACTCTCATCTCAAAATGGCTGTGTTGGACAAAGCCATACACACTGTTGGGGTGGATGGAATGAAGCAACTGGTACATATTTAAGCATTATCAAATTGATATATATATATATGAGAAGATCAGACAAAGAATGTTAGCAGTCTACATGTGTATTTCCTCATGTCAGAATGAATCATGACATATATTCCTCAACTGAAAACTGAACCACAAGATACCCTGAATGGTCCCCAAATTGAAACTAGAAAGTAATAAAATATCAGTGCTTTAACATTTTTAGAACAAAAGAACTCATGATCCATGGGGGCCACATGCCAGGTTGTTTTCTTTTTGAATTAATAAAATATTGGTACAACTTTATATTTGACTAATAGCTAATCAAGGAATAGTTATCTAATATCCATAATATGCTAGGCATTACAGGAAAGCAAGAAAGGACTATACTTTGGATAGGTGAGAGAGATAGGCAGGGTAGTAAGTTAAGAGTAACAGTGATGAAAAGGACTGGCCAGACAGTTTGAGTTCAAACCCTGGAAATCACATGGTGGAAGGAGACAACCAACTCCACAAAGCTGTCTTCAGACCTCCACACACACTGTGTGTCACATGCACCGTCACACACATATTAAACACACACACCATAAAAACACAATAAATAAACAAATAAACATGGGTTTTAAAATAATAAATAAAGCATCTAAAATGATAGAAATCCAGAAGTAGATGAGTCGGAAAAGTTCTGTGAATGTTGGGCTGACCTGACATCTGAAAGATTAGTTGGTTTTGACTAAGTGAGAAGGGCAATTATAACTGAAAACTGCATTGATCTGTAATTTCATAAGCCTCTAACTCCAGTTCTTTTGACACAAATGTGGGCTTTCTAATTATTAACATCCTTGGGTTTAATACTCTAGCTAGGATAGACCTGATGCAGATTTGCTGAGTTAATCAGTGGGAGGAGGCCTGTCCTTCTCCATCCTCCTAACCTTGTCATTAACACAACACCACAAAATAGGAGAGTGCAGGGTGTAGCCCGTGGCTCTGGAATATAATTGAGTTCACAGACCTGGAGTTAGTGCCTTTACTTAAGGTTCATTAGAATGGGCTTCAACAATCCCAGGGGGCAATTCCTTCCTAGTCCAAATCCCCATGGCACACATCACCCAGACAATGTCTGTAAGTGCAACTCTTGCACTTTAAATGAAACATCATCTCTCAACTCTTTATCATCAAATTGGTTCAAGTAATCTTTGACTTACCTGACAATTAAGCCCCAGAGTTCCTGGAAAATAAGAACTACACTAAGAGATTGTTTATCTAGGCAATGTGATGTCTGACAGATCACAGAGCATAAGTACTAAATCAAGTCTGCTTTGTACTTCCGAGTTGCTGATACTACGGTATATCTGTGACCAAAAAGATGATTTAAAAGGAGACACCAGAAAAGGGGAAGAATACTATTTAAGCTATGCAAGTTCTTATGGGTTTTGATGATCAGGGCAAACTTGTTTAATTTAGTAATATAGCACTCAAGATTTGGAAGAAGCTAATAAATGCTACCTACTACTCCCATTTTCGACATGGAAAACAGACTCAAGGGCATAGGTATGGTCTAAGATCCCAATAAACAGTGCGTAAGGAGGAAAGAAAGCAACATTTGTTGCAGGCCTGGCATGGGTAGGGCACTTTATTTCAGAGAATAGAGACACCAGATGTGGGTCACATGACCTACCAGCACTCCAACTGAGAAAACAAAGTGGCTTACTCCAGAAAGAGCCAACACAGGTGTGGGACACTCCAAACTGTCTTGTTTTCTTTTTGCTGCATTATTTCTGACAGATATCAAGCAAAACATTTATATTTTTTGCACAAAAAGAAAGCTAAGCATTCAGTGGCATGGTCGCCTCTAAATAATTTAATAATGAGGCGTTTCAGTCCACTGTTCACAATGAATACCCTCAGTCAACCTTTTGTTAATTTTAGTTACTTTCAAAATACAGGGAAGATTGAGCATCCTAGCTCACTTTTCCCTGTAGCTCCCGCTTTAGTGTTTTGAATTTTCTCTGTATTTCCGGTTCTTACCTTCATCTTTCCTCCTTAGCTGCTTAGCTATGATTCCTGACCCGGGGCCCTTCTGCCTAACGCTTCCTCTTTCTCACCTTATATTTGGTGCATCATTTGCTATTCGTAATAAACTCTCACTTCATACTCTTTACCAGTGCAGTCGAATGAATACAGCATGTGAGTAGGAAGAGCCCTGCTGTTTCTCCACACATCTCTCAATACAAGTGTTGAGTCAGTATTTTCTTTTTTTCTATCAAGTGACATATTATTTTCACTTAACTTCCAAAAAACATTTGCCTTTGTTAAAAAAAAAAAAGAAAGAAAGAATATGGAATCTGCTGATTAGAACTAACCCCCAATAAAGGGAAGGGAACACGAATTTAAATAAGAATGGCCAACTACTATGTATATACTTTTTCCCTTAAATGAATTCTATTTAACTGACTGCAGAGTCAAAACACAAGGCTTAGAGACTATACCAGGCAGGAAAAGAAAAAGGCTAAGACCTCAGCTTTAAAAGTTAGGGTCTTTCAGCTCTAAGACTTAATAAAGACATTGAATTTGACATAGTATGTATAATCTGAAGCTGTGGCATAAATTTCCCTTTCTACTCATTATTCTTCAGATTCAATTGCTATTTCCAGGGAGTTGGACCATTCCAACCTGGAATTTTTTTGTAAAGAAAGGCAGTTCTTTCTTACTAGAGGGTGGCCCCTCAGAGGACACAAACGCCGACAGAGGTCAGTGCCTTAGTTAGCACTGTCCTGACGGGAGCACCACATGACATTTCAGTGCTGAATCTATCTCTCTAATTTAAGTTTTATTTTCATTTTGAAATATTTTAATATTATATTATTAATATAATAAAATGAATAACAATTTTTTAGACAAAAGAAAATTCTATTTACATTAAATGCAGTATAGTATATACCCAATTCATGACTTTGTATTTAAGTATATGATTATGTCTGTGTTCTTCTTTTTTTTTGTCTTTATGAGACAGGATCTCCCTGTAGCCCCAGCCTAGAACTCACTATGTAGACCATGCTGGCCTTGAAGTGAAAGAGATGTGTCTGCCTGGAACTCCCAAGTGCTGGGATTAAAGGTGTTCACCACCATTTGAGGCTGTGCCTTCATTTAAAAAAAAAAAAAAAATCTACAAAGAAGGGTCAGGCATGGTGGCACACGCCTTTAATCTCAGCAATTTGGAGATAGAGGCAGGTTATCTGTGAGTTCATGGTCAGTCTGGTCCCTACATAGCAAGTTCCAGGCTAGCCAAGCTTACATAGTGAGACCCTGTCTCAAACAAACAAACAAACAAACAAACAAACAATAACCTAAAGTCAAATAATAAACAGTTATTACCCTTGGTGAATGCAATTATAAATTATTTTAACTGGCTTTCCATTTTTAACTTTACTATACTTGACATATTGTTATAAATATATAAGCATATATTAACTTTATGTCAGGAAAAAAATATTTTTTAAAAAAGAAAGACATTCTGTACTTGCCAAATCCCTGCTGCTCTGTTAACCAGACAAATTTCTCAGTGATAGACAAATTAGTGAACCTATTTTAAAAGTGCACTAATTTTAAAAGTGCATTGTTGAGTGTAACTTATGATGTTCCATAAAAGGGAATAAGTTTCTGCCAGAGACTAACACTCATAGAAATGAATTTTATCATATAGACATGCTCCAGACAAATGACTTTTGCCTAACCAAAAAGTTAATGTTATGTTTTGCGATATTAACACTATCTCAGCTTGTTTACGTTATAAACAAGATGACTAGGTCTTATAACCTAAACAACCAGCTTTATCTTTCATGTCCCTTCCTTGTCCTTGACCTAGAACAATGTGTGTGTATGAGTGTGTGTGTGTCTGAGTGTGTGTGTGAGTGTGTCCATGTGTGTGAGTATGAGTGCATGTGTGAGTGTGAATGTGAGTTAGTGTGTATGTATGTGTCTTTTGTATATTAAACCTATAAACAGGATATTCATGGGAAGCAACAAGATAATATCCTATCTGCTGTACACTGAGAACGGCTTTCGTGACTGTGTGTGCTGCTACAGGTCAGAAAGAAAACACGTCCTCATAAACAAGTCCTTCAACATTTCCTTTTCCATTTCTTGGTGGATATACTGTTCCGATGAAAGAAAGAGCAAGCCCTAGTCCCAGAACACAGTTCCAAAAGAAATCTGAAGGAACTGGTTCTCAGCTACCTCTTGACTAAAATGGACAGTAAGAGTCAATCTGTTTTCATTTCGGCATCTCTGTAATGTGGCATCGTATACCACAGCAAACACTGAGTCCCCAAGCAATGTGAATGGTCAAATTTGGGAAAAGACTTTGTCCCTCAAATCTCACCCTTCATTTGTTACTTCACAAAGAATATATAGGAATGTTCAAATTCTATAATTGAGCATGTAAGGAGTATTAAAAATGATTGACATGATGAAAACAATCTCTAGTTTTACTTAGATTTCAAAAAATTTCCCTATGTGTATTAATGACTTGGAATCATGTTGGAGAATCCCAGACAAAAGATATTTAGTGAATGTGGTGAGAAGAGATGGGGACTGATTGAGATATATGGAGGGTCATCTTGAGCCCCATAGTTTGTATGAATCAAATTTCTCCAATCAGTAATTGTAGAAAGCTGTACATTGTAAACTATTGTAGAAACATATGGAAATTAATATACAGCAGCCAAATCCTATAAAATGATTGAGAGGGAGAATCCATGTCAAGTAGAACCAGGAAACAATTATGAGAAAGTGCTTCTGATTGCCCTGAAAATCAGATGTAAGCACAGCATATGAGAAGCAGCTCCAAATGCAAAGCACAGTGGGTCTCAGTCCTTCCAAGGCAGGGCACACTAACTCAAGGCTTCAAGGGGTTGGAGTTGGAGAACTGCAGGTCAGAACGGACACACTGCAAGAGAATTACCCGATAGGGAGGTGGGTCTGAGTCAACTGGCTGTTTCTCATGACACAGAATAAAGGATTAGCAATGTGGTAAGAACAATGGAAAAAACAACGAAAACCTCTAGAGTTGTCCATTTTGATCAGCTGCAGAGTGTATGTAGTACAGTCATAATGGCTGGGAGATAAGTTCTCTACGGTCCAGCGTGATGCTGGCCATCAAGGAATGGAGACAACCATAGGGAAAGATGAGCTGGTAACGATGGAGAAAGGCTGTAGGTGGAAATGCAGCCAAATTTTTAATTTAGCTTAACACCCCCAAGCTATTACTCAGTGAAACCAGATTCCAAAAACTAGAACACCCATTAAATAACTGTGGGGAGAAAAAGGCCGTTAGTCAGTATGACCGAAGAGTAGCCAGTGAAGGGGAAATGCCAGAAAAATTCTTCCATAATTTTACTAAAATCTCCAGACATTTCTCTCCATTAATGCAAAAGAAAATGAGAATATACTACAGCAAAGCCTTGAACAAGAGATGACAGAGATAAGTGGATTCGATAGCAAGAAGAAAAAAGCTGCAGAGCCAATGAAAGTAAAACAGAAGATACTCGTGAACCGGGCTGGAGAGATGGCTCAGTGGTTAAGAGCACTGACTGCTCTTGCAGAGGACCTGGGTTCAATTCCCAGCACCCACATGGAGGCTACGAACCGTCCTTAACTCCAGTTCCAGGGGAATCCGAAGCCCTCTTCTGACCACTGTGGCATTGCATGAGACGGGTGCACTCACATACATGCAGGCAATATATACATACACATAAAATAAAAATAATAAATAAAATGTTTAAAAAAAAGATACTTGTGAACAACTGATCTTTCCTCTTTCACAAGGGGGGAGTAGATACAGCCTAAGGCTACAAGCCCCCAAACAGGGATCAGAAATATTAAACTAAAAAGACAAAAGGATTATGTACGTTCCAACCTAAAGTTATAGTCCTCCCAAAAAACACAACTGAGATATGCAAATAACTAATAAAAAATTTCCAGAATCAAATTGCACACACGCAAAAAAATTCCACAAATAAAGAAGCCAAAAGCATTTTAAAAAGAGGAAACTTTAACAAATACAATTATAATATATGGAGAGCCATAACTTTTATAATCATTAAGGAAAAAGCTCACAATGTAGTTGCAAACTGGGAAAAAAAATGCAAAACCTCAGAAATAAGAAATTGAGACGGCATCATTGCTGGATAGCTTTAGTGTTAACTTGACACACCTGGGTTGACGGAGCCTCAACTGGGGAATTGCCTCTACAGGACTGTACTGTGGCCATGCCTGTGGGGCATCTTCTTGTGGCTGGTGCCATTCCTGGGCAGGTGGGCCTGTGTTGCATAAGAAGGCAGGCTGAGCAGGGGCCAGGGAGCGAGCCAGCAAGCAGAGTTCCTCCATGGCTTGTGCTTCAGCTCCTGCCCCCAGGTTCCTGCCCTGAGTTCCTCCCTTGGACTCCCTGATGAACTGTGACCCAGGAGATGTAAGCCAAATAAACCCTTTGCTCCACAAGTTGGTATTGATCAGAGTGTTTGTCACAGCAACGGAGACACAAAATAGGACACATCTCAACAGGCTTATAAAGGTTTTAAAAATAAATGTCTTCAGACTCAAAAGCACATTCAAATATATTATATTAAAGAAAGGACAAGGTGCATAATATCCAAGTATCACTAGCAAATATCAAAATGCTTAACAGCAAAGGTACTGGGAAATACTGGTTTATTCTTTTCAAAGGAAAGAAAACTTGGATACAAATACACTGGAGGAAAACTTTGGCAATCTATCAGAATGTAAACTGCATGACTCTTTCCTGAAGTAATTACATTTCTAGGACTTTATCAAACAAATAAACTGAAACATATTTACATAATGTACCCAGTTTAATTAGGTCAATCCTGCATTAGAGTTACTCCCAACTGACTTCCTCTAACCAGCTGTCATTTGAGTTTTTTCTCACCACTTTTATTCTTCTACTTCCTAACTCCAAAACCATATTAATTAAATGTGCATAGCCAAAAGATCTTACATGTTTCTGTGAGGCACAGTGGTACTGGCAAAAAAAATTCATTAAAAAAATTAATGTGAAAATTTCAATTCTACAGCACTTTATTATTATTATTAATTTATTGCTATTATTAAAGATCTCATTCTGTAGCCCTGGCTGGTCTGTAATTCACTATGAATCTCAGGCTGCCCAAGTTTTGGGAATGCAGGTGTTAAAATAACATACCCCAAACTTGGTACTAACTAGATTTTTTTTTTTTTTTTTTTTTTTTGGTCTTTTTGAGACAGGATCTCACTGCAGCCCCAGCTGAACTGGCACTCACTACATAGATCAGTTTGGCCTCGATCTCACAGAGATCTGCCTGCCTCTGCCATCCAAGTGCTAGGACTTAAGGCATGGGCCAACATGCTGCTCTCAAATTAGATTTTTATAAGCTGATCTTATTTACTATAATTAGACAAAACGTCTGAGGCAAGAAGAACTTGATAACTTTTGGAAAAAAATACAGGTAAGATGATATTTTTAGTATTTCTATACAGAACTGTCTTTCTATTAATAGCACTTGATGTTAACATTTAAGAGTTTATTAGGAGTCGTGAAAAGCAAGGTAGGAAAAGGAAAGTAACATGCAAATTTATGACTTGTCAAGACAAAATTTATCTCAAAATTTCTAGCACTACCATTTCTATTTTCCAAATCTGTGAAATGTGCATATGATATTATCTTGTTAAAAATTAACAAGTAATCATAATAATAAATATATTTATATTTATTATAAAATGCAATTAGCTGTCCAAGTTGCCTTAATAGAGCTTCAAAGCCTATACTAACTCTGCAGAAATGAAGGAAGTCAGAATTAGAAACAGGCTTTGATACAACAGCTTTTTCTCTTAGTATGCTGTATTCAAAACAGAAGTGTGGCATGTGGTACACAATTGATACCAAATCACTTAGAAGACATCATATGTTTTGAATGACAAGGCATTGACCAGGGCTTTTGCAAAAGAGGCTGAGGGACAAAAATGCCAATTCTTTAAACACTAAGAATATTATCACTCTATTTGTTCCGTTGGTTTGCAGGTCCTACGTAATTGGAAATGAAGCTACTGGACAGTAATGCTATCTTTTACAATGAACTACCACATTTAGATATCACAGTAATGGTTGAAGAAAATTGCTTGGATGGAAAGTAAATGAACAACCACAGAGTAAACCGAGTCAATGTGCTAAGCCTTGTGCTGTTAACTAGAGGCATGATCATTGCAGCAAGAGGGTATAGCTTATAAAAGTTTGTGAAAATCAATAAAGATTTACAGACTGTAACTGCAGCAAAGACTTGATTTGTCAAACATTAGTCTTGCTTTTTTAAGTAGGCACATGAACTGGATTTCTAAAAATATGAAAGACAAATTTTCACATTGAAATCCAAGTGTAGACCCTTTTAGACCTCTCTACTTTTTTGATTTTCAATGTTTTGGACAGAAAATAGAGTCATGCATGGTCAAGATCTTCACTCGCAATACCAATTTGTCGTTCCCTAAAACAGTAACACATTATGGTGCCAATTAATTATTGATTCACTGAATTCCTTCTAATTCCATTCACATTTGTGATTTACATTTCCAGCCACTGTTTGCTCCAGATGGAAAGCATTCCTTCTGTCATGGAACTCTTGTTTATTCTAAATATAGCTTCTGTAAACACAAGAAAACCACCTAAACCTAGGCTCCTGAATTTTTGGCAGTCATTATTGAATGCATTAAATATTACAAAAAAAAATTTCTGTGTAAAAGAGGTGTCAAAGGCCATGTTACCTTAATGGTCCCTGCATGCTGCAAATAAATTGTATTATCCAATCATTATTTTTAAAGAGTGCAAAGTAATTTAAAATGACACTAATACTAAACGACTTACTTTTTAAATAAAGTAACACTAAATAAAAATAAAAATAAAATGAGTACTTATATTCAGAACATACAACTGAGGTGCTATATGAGAGTAAAAAAAAAAATCCTGCCATTAAGGATTCAGCCTTTTTCCTTGCTTGGAAAAAAAAATGCAGTTCTCTAATGCTTGCTGGTTTATGAATGTGGGTGACCCATACTGCTTGGATCCAAGGAACTGCACAATGTTTAACCTTTCCTTTTTGTTATTTAATTTGGAAGGGTAGAATGGAATAACAGAGCTTTGCTTTGAGCACCATGCTCAAAAGGAATGTTAACAGGTATACTTTAACTATTTAAAAATATTCTGCGGGGCTGGAGAGTTGGCTCAGTGGTTAAGAGCACTGGCTGCTCTTGCAGAGAACCTGGGTTCGGTTCCCAGCAGCCATATGGTGGCTAACAACCCTCCATAACTCCAGTTCCAGGGGGTCCAATACCCTCTTCTGACCTCCATGGGCACTGCACAGCATGGGTGCACTTAACATACATGCAGACAATATATTCTTACACATAAAATAAAAACAATAAATAAAATATTAAAAAATATTTTTTAGGAGTGTAAAACTAAGCCGAGGGAGCACACTCAGTAAGCCTTTGGGCTTAGTGTTATGTTTCTGCTCACACAACCCCCAAGGCATAGGGATTTGAGTTTTAGGGTTGCAGATGAACCCATCCTTTTCTGTTTCTGTGCATCTGTCAACTGACTTCACATTATTCAATATAATCGACTATGATCAGAAACGACATTCATCACACTGTTAATGGCAGAAAAGAAATACAATTTTGTGGTTGTCAAGAAAATAACCAGCACAATTAAGACATTACTTATCTCTAGAATGTGCCATCTGCCCCCAAAGTATAGGTCAGACACTTTTGTTGCGGAGAGTTAGTCCTTGTGAAAAAGAAATCTCAGCTGAAGTCTTCTGAAAGAAATAACCTAAGTTTGGCCCAAAGGATTACCAAAGACCATTGTGAATTTTTTGCACAGATGCTCTCTGCAGTACTATGTGTTTCTAGTTGATATGAAGCACCTTACTGGGTCATGGTGGCATTTACTTTTCTGGGCAAGAACAAAACCCAAAACAAACAACAAAAACGTCAATTCTACAAAAGCATCAAAATTGAAAGTTGAGGGACTGGAGAGATGGCTCAGCGGTTAAGAACACTGGCTGTTCTTCCAGAGTAACCAGGTTTGATTCCCAGCACGTGCATAATGTCTAACAAGCTAACAACTGTCTGTAAATCCAGTTGCAGAAGGTCCGATGCCCTCTTCTGGCCTTTGAGGGCATTGAACAACAGAAGTGCACTTATACTTACCTACAGGCAAGCAATATATTCATACACATAAAATAAAAATAATAAAATATTTTAAAAATTAAAAGTTGAAAATGAAGCCTTCCAGAACAAATGATCACTGTTCCAAAAGCAAAAGCTGGGCTGGCATTCTCTGAGATCTTGTTGAAACAGTCAGCAGGTTTGAGGTTATCAAGAGCTTTACGCCATCTCAGGAGAACTGTAGTGAGAAGTTACTTAGAAAACAAAAGAACTTCTATTTTTTTGGTCTTTTGAGACAGGGTCAGCCTGTAACCCCAGCTGGCTTGGAACTCACTATGTAGACCAGGCAGGCCTTTAACTCACAGAGATCCACCTGCCTCTGCCTCCCGGGTGCTGGGATTAAAGGCCTGCGCCACCACGCTGGGCACAAAAGAACTTCTTAATGGCTCACTGGTCTGACAAAATAAAATTATTGAAAGAATCTAGTCATAGAGTTTCAGTTGCTAACAATATGATCTCTTTTGAAAGAATAATTTCTAAAATTAAAAACCTTTCTACCAATTTAAAATTTCTCTGTTCTGATTTTACACCTTAATTTTTTTTTGTTGTTGTTGTTTTTTGTTTTTTGTTTTTTTTTGTTTTTTTTTGGTCTTTTTGAAGCAGGGTCTCCCTGTAAGCCCCAGCTGTCCTGAACTCACTATGTAGACCAGGTTGGCCATGAACTCACAGAGATCCGCTTGCCTCTGCCTCCCAAGTGCTGGGACTACAGGCATGCGCCACCACACCCAGCAACACCTTAAATCTTAAGAGAATATGTGTTCAAGGAAATAATCTGGTCTTTGTAGCATCGTTTGTCACGAGCTATCAGCTGGTATGTTTCTATTCCCTAGGAGCCATTCTTCAAATCACCAGCCTGTCCAAAATAGAAGTAATGGTACTGTTTGTATCTTACTCACTGATGGCCTATCATCTGCTTCAGATGACACAATCAAAACTGCACTAAGATCTCAGTCATCACCTAACTAATAAAAATAGGAGATCCAGCCTTTGCTGTTAGGAAAGCACACACTCAATTTAAATAATTTAAAAGGCATAAAATATATCACTATAGTGTATATCTTGATAATGACCCGAATTCAGTGTCGTGGGCTTTCAATTAACTTGACACAGGTAAAAACTGTATTCAAAATGAAGAATGAATTACCATTTGTGTATTTGGGTTTGCTCTCCACCAAAAGTTAATTTTCTTGTTGTTTGCTTCAGCATCACAATGACCATGAAGATCATCCTTGGTTAGGAATGTTATTAACAGGATAATGATGCATTAATCAAAATATTCACATGAATAATGTATGAAACAATGCTGATAAAGCTTTATACATAAATCAAACTGAAATTGTGTTCTGCCATTTTATTAAAGACAGCTCGCTGTAAAGGTTTAACTAGTGCTTGTTTATAGACTACTTTGAAAGATAAAATATTTGCTTTATAGCTCTTATTGTTGACAAAATGCCAAAAATAATTTTCACATTAGTAGAGATAATAAAATATTAAGTGATTCATAAATCACCATAGAAAACAGAAAAAGTCGGAGCAAACATGGGCTTGAAAACATCATTATTTTTAAAGAGTGCAAAGCAATTTAAAATGGCACTATACTAAACTACTTACTTTAATTTTAAATAAATATTAATTTATGCTGGAATTTTAGTTCAGGTTTCTCTCTCATGAAAAACCGAAGCTTTATAAAGCACATATATTAAAAGTCAATTATTGGTCTCACAAAACACATTATTACATTATAAAATTATTTTTCTAATTTGTTGAATCAAATAGGATTCAACCTACATCTCCTGAGATTTTTCTTAGGCTACAATTTATCAGGAAGAAACATACCACCCACATAGCTGTGCTATGTTAGAATCAGGTACCTTCATCTTTGGCCTGTGGTTGAATTGCCTCTTACACTTTCTTCAGGGAAGGCTACGATTGGAGAAAAAGTTTTCTTGTTCATGATTTGAATTTTTTTGTTATTCAGTACTGAAGATTTGCAACTCCATTTTAAACCAGTATAGGCAGAAGTTTTAAAATGTGTAATTGAGGATGGGTGTGATGGTGCATGCCTTTAATCCCAGCACTCAGGGGGCAGAGGCAGGTGTATATCTGTGAGTTCAAGGCCAACCTGATCTACATAGTGAGTTCTAGGCCAGCGGAGGCTGCAGGGAGACCCTGTCTTAAAACTACTAAAAAAAAAGAAAGAAAAAAGTGTAGTTCAGGGGCCATGTAAAATAGAGGCCAAGGTAAACTGCACCTTCAGTGTTTTGTTTTATATGTCCCTAATAGTAACAGTGGCACATCAAAATCTTGTTCTGTCCCTAGTAAGTGGTGGGTGAAAATGATCTCCTGATTAGAATCAAATACAGCTTTTCCACAAACATAATAAAGTCACGTGTTTTGTGGGACTTTTGAGGATCAGGTAAGAAAATACACAGGAAATTACCTGGTGCCTTGATAAATAGCATATAATTATTAGATACTGTTATTACTAATAATAAAAATGGGTTTCTGGCCCCTGCCATAAGCCAAGAGTCAAAGACAATAAACTCCTTTTAATTAGCCAAAGAATTCAGATAAGTAAGGAACTGAAAATAAAATTCTAATCACCTCTAATTTATTAGTTTCTGTGAACTCTTAATTTCACTTTAATTTGCACTATGGTCTAAAAACTGGGTATTCAAGAACTTAAAGGGAGCCACTTTCTATTAGCAGAAAAAAAAAACTCCCTATTCATCATCCTATGAATAAAATATCAATAAGACAGAGTTGTAAATCTGTTCGTATAAAGGAAAATATTTACTTTAAGAAAATAATTTCATTAGTAAAAATTGCTTATTAAAAGCAAAAATCTACTTGTTACCTTAGATAGCAAACATCAATATATATAATCAGAACATTTTAGAGTTATTACTTTTCAATTTTACAACCTTCAATCTTTATGCTCTGGACTCATGTTATAAAGCACACACTTAAACCCAAAGAAGTGGTTGGATAAATAGGTCCGTTATCATAAACAGCTTTGTATGCCATGCAAGGGCTTTGAAGTTTACAGCTGAGGTGATGGCATAAATCATATAGTTTGAGTTCTGTTGTTTAGTTGCACTTTAAATTTTTTAATTTTTTTTTCATATATTATTAATTACTTTTATTTTATGCGTGTATTGCCTGCATGTAGGTAAGTGCACCCGTGTCATGCAATGCCTGTGGAGGACAGAAGAGGCTGTCTGTGATCCCTTGGAACTGGAGTTATGGACAGTTGTTAGCTGCCGTGTGGGTGCTGGGATTCAAACCCAGGTCTTCTGGAAGAACAGCCAGTGTTCTTAACCACTGAGCCATCTCACCAGAACCCAACTTTAAAATTTTTAAAGATATTTATTGATTTTGTATGTGTGTGTGTGTGTGTGTGTGTGTGTGTGTGTGTGTGACATATGAGTATGCATGTATGTGTGTGTGCTCTTTTTCATATGTAGGGGTGTGGATATGCTCATACCATGGCACA